>NW_026688308.1:0-95243 GCF_030445035.2 Dasypus novemcinctus | reverse complement strand
AAAAGAAGGTATTTAGATTACATAAATGATATATAAGAAATATAGGGGATTCCCATATGCCCTGTTCCTCATTCCTCCCACATTTTCCCACATTAACAGCATCCTTCATACATGTGGTACATTTTTGAAAATTGATGAACACATTTTGGAGCATTGCCTATAATGCTATATAGGCATTATATATGGATTATAGTTTCCTATTGTAGTTTACACCATGTCCTGCACAATTTTGTAATTTTTTTTTCACTAAAACAGTACTTTATTTTGTAAATTTTGACCCATTATCACTCCCATGTTATGGTTGTTTCATCTGTCAAGTGTACAAGGTGAAGAAAAATTTTAAATGGGGGTTGCACCTGGAAAATAAAATTTTTAAACTCCATTTACATGTTTCAAAACTGCTGGGTCCCAAGTCCAACGAACTCTCGGGCTGCCAGTATCATGTGCAGCATACTAAAGCTACACTATTTGATTAGCTTATTAATTCTGCATAAATCAGGTCAATCACTGTGTCAACCTGTAACAGACTGTGCACTTTAACTGAACATGGCAAAATATTCATTTTGAACTTTAGATCATCATTTGATGTCAAACAATGAAGCAAATCCCAACAGTATATACAAAAAACAGCTTTGCATTTACAAAAGATTATTTCCCATACTGATTAATCCAGGCAGCTAACTCATTGGTTTATGCAACTTTATTGAAGAAAAATAAATCAATTACTAGCAGAGCTATTAGTTGATCACTCATCCATTGACAACTTGCTTCATTTATTCAGTGCTATATTAAACAGTGTATTGGAATATAGATTAACTAATAGCTCCAAGCTTCCTAACAATTTAAATGAAAATTACAAAATATTTGAGACCCTATTTTGGAATACAAAGGGTGTTTGACTTCCAATTTCCATTCTCTGTAGAACAAGAACAGGTCATTCCTTTATTGACATGCATAAAATACATCACATTTTCTGTTCTGTTGATGCTATAAATTCAATACCAGTTCTCCAGCCACATCAGTTATGAGCATAAAGTATATCATGTAACCTCAAATCTCTAACAGTGGAAGGCTTAAAGAATGGATGCTGCTATAGTAATGCTTCTTCCTTTGATGTGACAACTGAACATCCATCTCCCTCCCCCTCAGATGACTTCTTCAGCATGTTAGAGCAGTGAGGAATGGTTTTAGTCTCATAACCAAGTTAGAGTGAAGACATTGGCCACATAATACACATGCTCCATTTTTTTAAAAAAATTCTGAATCTTGGGCAACTGTTCTCTTGTAACTACTTTACAGTTTCTAAAAGCAGTTATTGTCCAAAGCTGGAAGAACTTAAGTCTTCTCAGATGAGCATGTGAATGAATGGAGGGAGGTAAACAAAAAAATAAAATTAAAAAAGATGAGGTCTGATAGGGGAGCAGCCAGATAAGAAAATCAAAAAAGGAACAGTAATTTAAAGTTTATTCCAGCTATAATGCAGGTTATTCTGACTTTAAGGTAGCATCACATGGCATACTTCTGAGTCCATTCCCGAGATATTCTGTTGTACTTATCTCTGTCTGTTTTATAAATCCGTGCAATCTCTGGCACTAAGGGGTCATCTGGGTTCGGATCACATAGCAGTGAACAAATGGATAAAAGAACTTTAGAAATAGTTAAAGCAGGAGACCACTGTGATCTTAGAATATCGAGACAAATGCTGCCATTACTGTTAATATTTGGATGATAAATTCTTGTTGAAAATGCAACCTTAGGTGGTTTGAAGGGGTAGTCTGTAGGAAAATGAATTGTCAAAAAGAATACACCGCCTTGATATGGCCTGTCATTAGGTCCCATAATTGTGGCTTGCCAATGAAACATATCATCCCCAACTGGACCTGCAGAACATTGTGCTGGGGGGTCACGGGCCAAATCACTAAGTTCCTTATTAATCCGTTTCAGCGCCATAGTCTGTGCTTTTCGTCTGGCTCCGCACTATCTCGGTGTGCACTCAAAGGTCCGGCCAAAACTCTTGATTATCGGGGCGGCGGGGAAGGATTCTATCTTGGTCTCACACCGGTTCTGCCAGACACAGGCGCAGAGGGGCCGGGGCCTCCCTCAAGCTGCGGCCTCGGCCTCCTCCCCGCGTGGCAGCTGGTGCCTCCCCGGCCCTACGGGGCTCACGCGCATGACACAGCCACAAGATGTCCACCAATTTTGTAAGTTTTGACAGGATATATGATGGCCTGTATCTGTCATTGCCATTAAATTCAGGACAATTCTCAAGTCTGGGAAATGCCCCCATATTACACCTATTTTTCCCTCTCCCTCCCCTCAGGACCTCCAGTGGCCACTGCCTTCTCATGAAGGGTAAAAGTTCTTCCATTGCCAGAATCACATTGTCTATAGTAGAATACCAGTAATTTTACTCTAGTCCATCATTCATTCCCCAATCCTGAGGATTCTGGGATGGTGAATCCACTCCATCCTTTAATTGGGAGGGGTCTTAGATACCATGGGGCAGATGGATGGGACTATCTTGGTTGCAGTTGCACACACTGTGTAGCTTGGGATGGTCCTTGTCCATCATTATCTCCTTTTTAGTTCTCCTGGATGAGTCCAATGAACTGGAGAGTAGGTGTTGCAACTCTATTGAGATTCAGGCCTCAAATGGCATATGGATAGCCCAAAGATTTACATACCCTTATCAACTCTAGTACTAACTATAGGTTCAGGTAGAAGGGGCAGAAAAGTCACGTGTAGGGAAACCACAACTGAGTCCACTTCTGTCACACTGGGGAGTATAAGTTCAAAATAGTGCCCTCTGGCATGATGCCAGGCCTGAGCTGTCTGCCCTGCCTATAGTGTCTGGATGTCTCCAGAGCCCTCAGGAGCCCTAATGTTTGAGGCAGTGTTTACTTTGGCAGTCAATGAGATCATGCTGAAGCATAACCTCTGGAATGACCTCCTGACTCACTTTGAAGTCTCTTACCTTATAAACTCATTTGTCTTTACCCTTTCCCCCTTTTGGTCAAGGTCTTTCTCCTCCTAGCATTGATAGTTGGTGCTTGGTAGTAATCCATCAGTGCCAGGGAGGCTCATCCTTATGAATCGAATCCCATGCTGGGAGGAAGGTAATGCATTTATATATTGAGTTTGACCTAAGAGAGGCCACATTTGAGCAACAAGGAGTCTTTCAGGAGGTAACTCTTAGGCACCCTATAATACTATGCTAAGTTTCAATTTCAGAAGTGAAGTTTCATAAATACAGTCATCACTTTCAAGGGCTTGCCATCAGTCCATCCTTCTTCACTAGTCACTGTCTCTGTACTTGGGGGATTCTTGCTGCCCCATTCAAGAATGTGGCATGCTCCCCAGAACGGGAATTTGATATTCTTTCAGTTGCGTGTAAATCTCTGCCCATTGTGACAATGCCCCATGAATACTTACGTACATTTATATGCCTTATAGGTTTGTCCCAGGTCACCCTCCTCCCATGCATCCCCCATTACTGACACCCTACAGCAATCATCCTCTCCTGCCACAGTTGTAACCCTTCTGTGATCCAGAACTTCTTGAGACATGAAACCAACACAATAATCAAATACAATTAATAGGAAAATGAAATAATGATAGTTTAAAAATGAAAATACAAAAAAATACCTTTAAAATTTGAAATGAGGAAAAGTAAAATAAATTTTAAAAATTTAACATGTCTTTCATCATTGTAAGATGTGTTGTATTGTGTTGTGACATTTTCTTCTGTTTATTCCCCCAGGGTGTTATTTATTTTTGTTTTGTCTTCAGAGAAGCTTTTATTACAGTAAATTCACATACAATGTATAGGAGATTCCCATATACCCAACATCTTCCCCTTTTTCCTCTATTGAAGGCATTTACATGTGGATGATACATTTGTTGTAATTGATGTACAGATATTGAAACATTGCTACTAACCATGGTCAGTGATTTACATTATGGTTTACATTTGAAACCATACTCCTTTATAAATTTTGATGAAATTTAACATGGTCTTCCATCACCCCAAAAATGCCCCATATTCCATCTATTTTATTCCTTCCTTCCCCTCCCTTGAAGAACAAGTTTCAGAGTTACTTACAACATTTTGGGCTTTACATACTGTTCTGTCCTCCCCTATGAGGCACCACCCTAGCTCTCAAGAGACTCCCTCCTTTCTATTTGATAAGCACAGCAGGACTCCCCAGGATTGGAGTCCAACACCTTCCCACTCATTATATGGCCCTGCACCCACTGATACAACACACAATTGACAAGATGAACTCCCACTCCCTAGATGCCTACCCCAGGTGCACCCTGTCCTGCATCCTCCCTACATCCAACTCTGTAAACTGGTAATCCCCCTTGCCATACTTGGCAAAATAACATTCCCAACATTGTAGTTTCAATCACATACCTACAAATCCCCAGTGTTCACCTGCTCCCTCCCCCATCATTCCCCCATTTCCATTGACAGTCCAACCAACCCTCCCCTCCCTAACCCTTCACAAACCAGCACCTACCTAATAGCATCACTGCCGATCCAGCACTGTCATGCCCTTCCACTGCACAACTACTCCTATACACCTTACCATAGGTTTCTCTCATATGGGCTTTGGCTCACAATCTTCTGCTCCCTTTCTATCTCCTGTAAACCTATCTTCCAGGCTCTAGCTCTGTGAGTTTTCTTAATTTGTTTAATTCATATCAGTAAGGTCATGTAATATTTGTCCTTCAGTGCCTGGCTTGCTTCACTTAACATAAGGTCTTCAAGATTCATCCATGTTATCCCATGTGTTAACACTGCATTCTTTCTTACAGCTGAGTAATATTCCATTGTATATGTATAGCACAATTTGTGTATCCATTCCTCTGTTGATAGACATTTAGGTTCCCATCTTTTGGTAGTAGTGAATAATGCCACTGTGGACATTACTGTGCTCTATCTGTTCTTGTGCTTGTTTGTGCATTTCTTGTTCTCATTCACATCCCTAGTTCCTCCTGAAATTTTTTGGGTCTTTTTATCTATCTGTCCTGATTTCAGCTGTCCTGTCTTCTGCTTTGCTGATTCTTTCCTCTGCCAGTTCAGATGTGTTGTTTGTACCTCTAGGGTATTTTTGATTTCTTGCATTATGCCATTCATCACCATCAGGTCTTTTATCTTTTTATGTATATTTACAATTTCTTCAGTATGTTCCCACAGTGACTTCTTAATATCCTTTATCTCTTCCTTCACTTCATTAATTTCACTCATGATATTTGTTTGGACACTGTTGATTAGTTCCCCATTTTGTATCTTCTCCTGTTTTTCAGTTTGTTCATTGGAGTGGGCCGTGTCTTCCTGTTTTCTTAGTATGGCTTGTAATTTTTTGTTGTGTCTAACCATCTGTTTATCTTGATGAGCTATTTTGTTTCTTTGCATTCACCAAGGATATTTTTTTTTTGCTTGGTTCCTCTCATTCTATATCCTTGCAGTTGTCTCTGTTCCCTTGTAAAAAAAAAAGGCTCAGAGAAAAGGAAAGAGATAAGGAAAGGAGAATAGTATTAATCATAAAACATACAAGAGGAACTGTACAAAAGTTTGGAAACTAAGTAATATGAGTAAAATTCATAACAAATACAAAGGAATAAGAATAAAGAGTTGGGATTGAAAAAACTAGAAAAAAATAGAATGAATTTGAAGACTAGACAGATGAGGAAAAAAATAAAACAAGAAACAAAATAGAAAAAAAATAATGAATTGAAAGACTAAGCAGATGAGAAGAGAATAGAAAGGGGAAAAAAGAAGACAAAGAAAAAGAAACATAAAGACCAAAGAAGAAGTGGTGGAATGAAAGAAAATCAACAGAAGCTGGAAGACAGAAAAATGAAGGAAAGAAGAGAAAGTAGGTTGAAAAATTAGGTAAAAGAATGAAGGAAACAAAAGGTAAAAGAACAAACAAGAAATGAAAGAGTAACAACCCAGGAAGAGCAGCCTTCTCTCTTAGGCCCCTAGGGACCTCCCAAGACTGCTGGTGCTCATCAGTCACTCACCCTGCAGCCTGCTCTCTGCAGGTGATGTAACCAGTTTTAGTGAATAAAAGAAAAAAGAAAAAAATTCCCAAACAACCATAAAACAAAATAATAGAAACACAGTCTATGAGTTCCTATCATGAGGTGCTAGCTGGGTGCCTTACTCTCTCTAGATCCCTTCTCTTAGGAGGTACCAAGGTTTGAACCAGGTACCTATGTGCAAGGTAGGCATTTCCCTCTTTTTCTGCAGCAGCTCTACAAGCTAAATAGGCAACAAACACCTCAATCTTCATATAAAGGTGGTGGTAAAAATAAAGTGATCTTGATTCCATTGGGAATCTTAGGTTTTCATAAAACAATAGAAAAAGTAATTTATCCTGTATTGTTAAAATAAACTAACTGTTAATGTAAGCAAGGTAATTATATATTGTAAGAGATTTGCTCTGAGATAGTTTCCAAAATCACTTTGGTAACTTATGTATGTAAATAGAATGTTTTATTATTATGGAAAAAGAAAGTAGTTATGCCCTAAAATAAAATAACTGGTTATTAAGAAAAAGTAAAGTGTGGGACAAATCCTGAATGAATACAGAAAGTTCAAAAGGTTCATGGAAAAATAATTTTTATGGTTAAAGTTGAGTAAGATTTGATGGGTCTATTTATAAAAATTTAAAAGCTTTAATATCAAATCTAATGATATAAAGCTAAAATTTTGTTCTTTCTCTATTAATGTGACAGTTTCTTAAGCTGTTAGTCTGTTTTAGTAGAAGTTGATTGAGTTTTTCTCCTGAATAACACGAAGAAACAAACACAACAAAAAAGAAAGTTTATCTGGCTCTTCCTGCCCCCATTTCCCTTAGGCAGGTGGACTTCTAACAGTTTTCAGTGGCTGGACTAGTTAGATGCCTGTCTCTGCCCCCTCCTTGGCCAAGTTCCTCTCCCAAGGTGGCTGGGTCTGACAGCTTGCCTGAGCAGATTCCCCCTTTCCTTTCCCCAGGGCCACCTCACTGCTGGCTGGTGTCCTCCCTGAGATTCAAAGGTGGCTCAGGTTCCCAAATGGCAGAAAGGAAACCACTCTCCACCTTTCACCAGGGCTCCCTTCCTCCAGGGAATGCTTCCTCCCACTCAGCTGGCCTTTGAGAGCAGGGGGTCCACACAGGCTATTTGCCTTGAGGGTGGGACTTATCCACCAACTTGTCCAGCCACAGGGCTGAGCACCTCATGGTGGTGCTCATGAGCACCTTGGGATCTTTGTCTCTTTGTCCAGCTCCCTCCTTAATGATGCCTGCATGCCTGCAGCCTCCTGCTCTGTGGATTCCCCAAACAGCTCGCTCAGGTTAGGCCCTGCCCTTTCTCTATCATTTTTGTGAAAGAACTCAGCAGTGCCCACCTCCATTGATGCCATTTTCCCAGACTAGTCTCTTAATTACCAATTTTTAATCTGCTCAGTGAGTAAAAGGAAAACATGAGAAGGATGTCTCACCAAATAGAGACTATAAATAAACAGCTAAGAAGTATAAAATCAACTGAAATAGAAATTCTGGAGGTGAAAAGTATAATCTGTGATAATGAGAATTTCTCTAGAGGTGGTCGACAACAGTAGTTCCCCTGGCTAAAGACCTGAACCACTCTCTGAGCAGCCTGGAGTTGTGCACCTTCCTATTTCAGTCCTTCCTCACCCAGATCATGTTCATTCCATAAGATGTATCAGTGAGACTTTCTAGGTTTCTTATAAACTTTACTGGTCACTAGT
This sequence comes from Dasypus novemcinctus, assembly GCF_030445035.2. Classification (NCBI taxonomy): domain Eukaryota; kingdom Metazoa; phylum Chordata; class Mammalia; order Cingulata; family Dasypodidae; genus Dasypus; species Dasypus novemcinctus. Next base: position 87,478 of record NW_026688308.1, on the reverse strand, counting down.
GATGTTGAATGAATGCTCATACCCTTGCTCATGCTAACTCACTGCACATCCTATGACTTAAGGTCTACAGGAGAGGGAGGTGGTCAATTATTCATTTTTTTAAGAGACCTTTACTTCCTTCTGAGAACCCAAGACTACACCCAGTGTGAATGAAAGTCCCCCAAAGGAGAGATACTGATGTGGGCTATGGGTGAGAGGCTCTTTGTCTCTTCAGAGATATCCTTAAACTATCTGTGGCTTGTGGATGTGGGATGATAAAAGGTTGCAGTCCTGCCCTTGGTGAGCAGGAAACAGTTTAACAAAGCAAGGTCTATAAACTTTAAGTATTCAGGGGAAATGCAAACCAAATATGCTAAAAGCTTATCGAATGCCTGAGGTCCATGCTAAAAGCTTACCTAAGAAGTGGAAATATATGCTGATTCAAGCCTATTGAGAACTGAAACAAAAGGACCATTTGGCCTTTCCTCTCTGTATAAAAGGGACTAAAAAATCTTGTTGGGGCTCGGGATTGAAACGGAAAGGGATTGAAATGGAAAGTTCCCTGAGTCCAGCCTGCTGTCAATAAACCATTTTTCCTTCTCAAAATCATTCCTGAGTCCTGGCCTCTCTATACTCAAATAATTGAACCTCTCAAATTCTACAACAATACAGCTCTATACTCAGAGATATTCCACATTCTTGCCTCTGAGTCCCCATTAAACTTATAGGAAGATAGTGGCCCTCCATTAACAAGGGGAATTATAACCCAAATTTCTGTGAACCCCAATGTCCCTGAGGATCCTGCAAATTCTTAAGTCAACCAGATCTCAAGGAAAGACCTCCTGATGTTATATAAATTAACCTATCCCAATCTCACAAAGGAGAAAGATGATTGTTTTGACTCTTCAAGACAGTAATTGATGCCATTTAAATTTGACAATCAGTTTTTCCAGTTCTGCAAAAAGAATAATGGCTGCTGGGATTTTTTAAGCTATTATATTGATCTGTAGTTTCCTGTAGGTAGTATTGATATTAGAACATTACTGAGTCTTACCATCCTTGAACAAATGATGTCTTACCATATGTCTAGGACTTCAGTTTAATGCAGGTATGTTTGCTAGTGTTCAAGTGTTTCACCCTTTCATTAAATTCATTAGGTATTCAATTTGTTAGTGGATAATTAAATGGACTTCTAAAAAAATTCTTTGCTGTATTATAAAACCTTTTTTGTGTATCTTATACATGACAAGTTTGCTTTATTGTAAAATTATTGTAAAATTAGTATTGTGGGTTCTTTGGAATTTGTTTTTATAAGATTATGTCATCTGTATGTAAGGATAGCTTTCCTTCTTCCATTCCAATCTGAATGACTTTATTTCTTTTTTTACCCACCTGCTCTGGCTAGAGTTCATAGGCAAGATTTTCAGGATTTCACTATTGAGTATTATGTTAGCAGTGAGTTTTGTACATGCAGGTATATGAACAGAGTAGAATGACTTCCACAAATGTCCCTCTGCTTAGTAAGCAGTAGAAAGTTCCCAGGTGATAGCATCCTGTGAGTGCATTTATGAAATCCTGGAATGTGAGTTAATTGTAGCATACCTACAATTTTATGGTTTTGAAAAACTGAATTCTTTCTAATGTCCACGTGTTCAAGTTTTAATAATCCACTCATGATAAAATATGCCTGAAACATTTTGATGTGTTCTTAAGCTTTAAAATTCAGTAAAGCATATCAAATGAATTTATTCTTTCTAGAGGTTATTAAGAAAACAGTACTATTAATGCGTCAAGGACAAGTATTAAAGACAATCCTTGGGGGCCATGGGAATACCAAGATTCCTTCAGGGATGTTGGTGTATGTGCCTGATGATAAGTTTAAAGCCATACGGTGGTGATATTGTAGTCCATATAAATGACACTGAACCCATGTGATTGTGAATCAAAATAATAGAAATTTTTAAAAAATTGCTGATATGAACTGCCATTGCTAACACCAAATATGTATGAAAATAGATTGATTTAAAATGAAATAAAAAGGAAGTTAACTCTGAAGTCAACTCAGATATAAAGTGTAAAAACAAAGAAATTTACATATATAAGAAATATAAGAAACTAAAACCTAATGAGTATAGGAATAATATGTATATAAATATTCAAAAATAAGTTAATTCAGTAATGAAATACAATGCAAGTTATATATTTGAAAATAACAGATAATTGGTTTTAAAAATACATAACCATTTATGGAGAATGACTTGATTTTGGCAAAGTGGTAATTCATGTTTCACTTGCTAAAAGGAATATTCAGTAGTCACATGGAGGAAAAAAATACACAATGATGGGTGCAATAGAGGTAATGAGCGTGATGATGCATTTTTAGGAGTGGTAAAAGTACAGAATCCAGAAATATTGGGAAGAAAGCTTCCATGCTTTAAAAAAAATTTCATAATACATCTAGACACAGAAACAGTTCTGTGTTGTTGGAAAAGGTATTTTGAATCTCACTTCTGTCTAAAATTTTTAAAAATCATGTGAAAATCAAAAGAAAAAATTCATGTTATTTTCAAATAATATAGTGAGAAAAGGAGTAAGTACAGAATAACCCCAAATGAATGAAAGCTCTTTATCATGATTTATATTATGTACTGAAATATACTTTCTGAAAAGAAGATACGAGGCACTAAGAAAATGAAGCAATATTTGAGAAGACATTATAAATTATTTATAAAACAAAAAATGAATGGGGAGAAATTAGGCAGTAAGAAAATTGGAAAAATATCAGTTCAAACTTGAAATGTAATATATATGAAATAGGGTGACAACGCTTAAGTAGAAAGAGAAGGTAATAAGTGGAAAGTGCTGAAAAGATATTGAGTGTAGAATGTTAAAGATTTGAAAGAGAAGTCAACAGGTGAGTGTGATGGTTATGTTAATATGTCAACTTGGCCAGAATGTGTGCCCACTTTTTTGGTTAAGCAAGCACTGGGCTAATTGTAATATAAGGGCATTTGTGGACTTAAGTCATCAGTGAGTTTACTGCATAGATGGCTGATTATGTCTACAGTCTACCAGGGAGATTGCCTTCAGCAATGTGTGATGCTTTATGTAATCAACTGAATGCCTTAAAAAGGGGAAGTGATTCAGCATTGAGAGAAAATTTCCCAGCTCCTCTTTGGACAGCCAGCGTCTCCTGGGAACTTCGTGGGACTTTCATCAGAGCCCCTGGCTTTGCAGCCTGCCTACAGAATCTGGATTTGTGCATCCCCACTATACATGAGAGAATTTTATAAGATCTCATACTCTTTACAGATATCTCTTGTTGATTCTGTTTCCATAGAGAACCCTGAGTTAATACAATGAGGAATGGTATAGAATGTCTGAACCAGAAAACCAGTTGAAAGACTTGAAAGAAATACTAAAAATTACAATTCCTTTGTTTGATATGAAATTCTTTGAAGCTGCATATCAAAAGTGCACACTGAGCACTGACTAAGAAAGGCTAAATGCAAGGCATATTTTAGGAAAATTACGCATTAAAGAAAATATAAAAACCCTTATACATGCATTATACAAAGTAATTACTATTTCATCAACATTTTTGAGAACAATATTTTGTGCCAGATGCAAATGGGGCAGTATATTTGTGGAAAGCAATATTTGTGGTTTTATACCCAGCAACACAGAAATGTAATAAAAAAAGGCATTGGCCACTGGGTGGACTGGGAGAGAGTGTAAACTACAATTTAAATCATTATCATGTGGTGCAGCGGTGCTCCAAAATGTATTCATAAAGTGCAGTGAATATCCCATGATGATGAAAGAGGTTGTTGATGTGGAAGGAGTGGGGTGAGGGGAGTGGGGGGTATATGGGGACCTCATATTTTTTGAATGTAACATTAAAAAAATAGAGAAAAAACAGCAAAAAATTCATTGAAACTCAATTATCCTACTAGACATGTTCCACGTGAGTGAACAGAGTTAAGTAAATGAAATTACTGAAATTCATTGACAGGAGGATAGATGATACACACTCAATTTACCATTATTCAACTAACAATGAGGATTCTAGGAGTGAGAGTATGAATTGGGAGCCATTATGGAGACCAAATATAATTCATATAGTGCTAACTTTGTTTAGGGTGCGTATCTATATATATACATGTATTAAAGATACAAATATTGTTTAATAAGTAAAATTAAATTAACCTCTTTCTAAAACAGCCTAATCTTTTGAAGTAAAACTGAACTGTCATTAAATTGACTCATTCTGAGTGGAGTAGAAGAGTGAGTACTGAGGCATCTCCAAACACTGTGAGATCTCCAGCTCCTCTTAGCCTCAAACTGAGGCCTCTAGTCAAGGTCTCTGCAGCTGTCAGTTGTAGGATCTGCAACACAAATACAGAATCTGGAATACCTGAGGTGGGTTGCAAGACCCAGAAGGCACCTCAGACCCTGGAGAAGTGACCTTAGGTCCCTGATATCCCTGGGAGCCAGATCCAGGAGGCATTGAATTCCTATTGCTGCTCCTTGCAGAGGGTGCTGTCTGTGACAAAGATTGTCTAGAAATTTCCAACAGAGTTCAGTCATGAAAGATTCACATTAAAAAAAACCTTCCTTTTCCTAATCAACAGTTTCATTCTTAATCAAACATAAAGCTTACCTGTCATTTTCCATTTTTAAAAAGTTATACTGTGATACCAAAAACAAATTTTCTTACATTAATATATTCCAAAATGTAGATATTATAAAACACTCCTCATTATAGTATAATAGAGTTATTTTAATAATTGCAATCTTTAATAAGGGGAAATGAGTAATGCGAAATCTCCCTTGCTTCTCTCATCCCAAGTTAGCTCTGCAGGGAAATTTCCTTCAGGTTTTGTTTCTTTGACTTCTACATACATAGAGAAATCTTGAAGACCTGCATCTGTAGAAAAGGTGCATGAGCTAATCTGGTATCTGGGTAGAGAACTGCAGAGGCTGAGAACCCCATGTCTTGGGCAACTGAGAGGTCCCAGTGAGAACAGATGGCCACAGTAGCTACCCTTCTTGCTTAAGAGGGACCTCAGAGCATCACTGTTCTTGTTGGATCAAGTCAGGTCCAGCCATAAAGCCATGATTTCACCCTCACCTTGACTCCTAGGGAAGTGAACTCGTTTGTGAATAGGGCTGTTAGATCTTATTGGTGTAAGTGATGTCAGTCTACTACAGGGCGGCTTTAGTCCTTTATGCATGGAGTCCTGAAGAGAGCAAGTCTAGAGAAATTCATGAGCAGGAGCAGAGGGGACAAATATAAAGAGATGATAGGTGATGGAGGGAGAAGTGGAGTTATGGATTGCTGGCAAACTGCCACCAGCTTGAGGGAAATCATGGCCATGCTCACACCTAGAGTTTACTTCTAACCTCTGAAACTTTTAGGCAGTCAATTCCTGCATATACACCAACTAGCCAGTGGTATTGGGTAAAGCAGCCCTGGCAAACTAACAATCTAACTCAACCTTTTCCCTTGAGACCTGACTAGGTGGCACTCAATGACACTCCACTTTATCCACCACACTCAATAATAGAGAGGGGAAGAGCTGGTGGACTTTAAGGGGATTGGGAGGGCAAACTCTGTTCTTAAACTGGGCTAGAGCTCTCTCCTCTTAACTAAGGAGCCATAGCTGAGCAAATTAGGACTTTTGTGGAATGGGTTTCTAGTCCCTGGGGTGAGGGTCTCAGGGCATCCTTCACCTGTCTGCACTTATTTTCACCATCCAATTCTCACCTCTATCTCCATGCTCCCACACTTGCAGTCTCTTCAGTAAGCTCCTCAAGAAGGCTGGATTTCCTGAAGTGTCAAGAGAAAGTAAAGAATCGGTGGAGTGTTAGTTGACCTGTTTCCCTTCTCCTCATTCTACCCACACCACACTCAACATTTCCTCTTCTTGTTCTTCTCTTTCTACATCTTGGATGCCATCTGTGCTTTCCAGGAACAGACAATTGACATAAAGAGACTCCTTCTCCTCCTCAAAGAGTGTAGACAGCTGCAGGGAGGAGAGCAGACTTGCATTTCCAGAGCTGCATGTGCAGCATCACTACCGTGAGGGGATAGCCCAGCCCAGAACCAACTTCACAGAGTCCCCTTCCCCATAATGGAGATCCAGGCTTCTGATCCCAGCACAGCTACTTGTCTGGCCCATATGGATTCCATGAGTTGATTCATGGTGCAGAGTAGGTTGAAAAATCAGTGTATTGTAGAAATATAGTAGGTAGGAAGTTGAAGACATGTTTTAAAAACATTGTCATTGGTATGAACTCATCTTCCTGGAAGAGACCTTCAAGATAATTATATAAAGAATGGATAAAAGAGCTACAAAGAAATGCTTACAGATAAGAAACAGATTTTAAAAATAGGGAGAAAGGAAATAAATTACATGCAAGTTGCCATTCTCTATGTCTGAATCTTCTTCATCTGTGAAAAATGCTTCTGAATGCACAATGCTGTAACAGTGATGGGGTGGCCTTGCAAAAGGAAAGGAGAAAGTTCAGGTTGAAAGGGGAGCTCAAGCCCCTATTTTTGATGTCATAACATGACATGCACCTAGGATACAATTCTGTCCTCATCTCATCCTGATTTTGAGCTTCAATTGCTTCTCTTCTGCCTTGTGGGGTTTGCCTAAGATATAGGGTCTGTGTTCTAGACCTCACATGCTCTAATTTTAGGGAGAAATGCTCATATCTTCCTTGAGCACTAAGAAAGCAGTCAGTGTCTCCTTGTCTTTCTAAGCATGCTATTGCTTTCCTTCCCATTTTCCTGGCTCAGAACCTCCCTGCCTCTCTTCTGTCTCCTAATTAGTGCTTATTTGCTTTAATTTCCATTCGTGTTGTTGTTCCATAGGAGAACATGGAGGAATGATCAAGTGTATATTGTTGTCCTCTCCAGTCAATAAATTGTTCACTTACCAGTTCATCCATCTCCAGGGCAACTCTGCAACCTGGAGTTGAATCAGATCCTGGGGAAGAGAGCTACCACCCACCTCACAAACCAAGTGGCTGTCAAGTGCCTGGGATGACCTTAGGAATTGGGCACACCTTTGTCCTCTCAATGCCCCCATAGGTTTCCTAACCCTTTTGGGTGGATGAACACAAGATTAGAGGTAACTTGCCCACATTTCCTTGTCCTGCAATTGACATAATAGGGTTTATGCAGGATGCATGGCCAATTAAAGAAGTGACTTCATCAAGCCTCTCTAGGACTGGGTACCTTGGGTGCTTTGACAAGCCTGGGGAAAGGTATAGGGAGGGATACACATGTTGTGTGAAGGACATAGCAGAGATGCCTGGCAGCAGCACTGGTTTAGGGAGGAGCAGGGAAGCTGTGGTCCTGCTGTCCAGAGATTTTCTCTTGGGCCTGCTCAATTCCAGGACTCCAGCTGAGTAGGATTTGGAGAGCCAGTGTGTGAAGCCATCCAGCAGCCCATTCACAGAAGTCCTACAAAAACCTGCTAGGGTTTTTTAGCACTGAAGGGGCAGCTGGAATCAAGCCTTTCTTAAATGTGATGAAATGTAGGTTTAATTCCTAATCCAGCATTTTGGATTTGGCACCAGGTATAACTACTGATCTGGAATCCTCTCCATTAGATCCTTTCTTGAGAATTGTTACCTACCTGGATTGTCATCATCTTTGCTTCTGGTGGAGATGTACCTCTGATCCACAAGTCAGTCTTTTAGGAACACAAGCATCCATAGGAACATTATTAAAATAAGGCCTCCACCCTCTCTTCTCTACCTGAGGCCGTGCTGGCTACCATAGGAATCCCAGCTCCCTAGCCTGGGTCCTGAGACATTCCCTGTGCTCTCTGGAGTCCCAGGCCTCCAATGAGATGTTGCAAGCAGTTTGCAAATGTGGAAGAAGAGGTGAAGGAATCAGCCCTCAACTTCTCACTGCCTCATTTAGCTCAAAAGTTACAGCATTCTTCTCAAATCTTATCACCCTGAAATGTTGACTGGACACACACACTAAGGTGAGTACAAAGAATGGACCTAGTGCTAGACTCTGGGTAGCTGTCCTGGAGATCATTTTACAAGGGTGAATATGTTCTCTCTATTGTCCATATCATAACTACTAGCACAAATGGATACTGGGCTTTTGAAAATCTGCAAAAATTGCAATCTGCTGTACATGCACTGACCTTGTGGGGCTCAGGACCAGGAATTAAAATAGGAAATGTTGACAAATTCATACTAGAACTTTAGAGACCCTGCCAGGCAGAAGAGGCATGAAGAAAGTGTGTGGTTTAGGAATCTAAGCCTCTAATATCTCCAGTGCCTGGGTCTGTTTTCACTAGATGTGCAGCTCTGAATACTTTGTACACCTTCTCAAGTCTTCCCTGTCTCATATGTTAATGAATGGCCACATATGTCTGTTTTCATTTCATCATGTGCCACTCTGGTGCACACAGACTAATGCCAAAGAAAGAGAACACAGCTTCTCAGGAAACATAATTGTTGTCTTACCTGGAATAGCCGCAGTTTTCACCACACCCCAATTCTCCTTCCTACCAGGAGGCTATAATCAGGGACTTCTTGAGACTAAACTAGCATGGAAGGACCCCCCCCTTTTTTTTTTTTCACTATGTGGATTTTTTTCCTCAGCTAGTGAGATTTCAGAATACTTACCATTGTTGCTTTCTCTATGGGCTGGCTGCAATTACAAAGAAAATATTGGAGGGACAGATGCTGGACATTATATATCCTGGCATAACCCACTGAATGTACTGGGGGAGAGTGTGAACTACAGTGTGAACTATAATCCATGTGGTGCAGCAGTGTTCCCAGATGTATTCACCAAATGCAATGGATGTGCTGCAGTGATGAAGGAAGTTGTTGACCTTGGAGGAGGGTGTGTGGGGGGGGTATGTGGGAACCTCTTATATTTTTTAATGTAACATTTTTTGTGGTCTGTGTCTACAAAAAATACAATAAAAATAAATGCTCATTAAAAAAAAGAAAGCACTGTAAGGATCAGAAATCACTGTATAGTGATATCAGAAGCTTATGTCCACTTGGTGACTTTAGAATACAGGATGGGAAAGAACTCAAGGAAAGGAGACACATCAGGAAAAGACAGAAGCTTGTCCTGGATGATGTATCTCTCAAGTCCATTTTGATTACTAAGTCCAAAATTTTTAACCCAAGTAGAATATATTTTTCTACCATATAGTTAATAACTTGATGCTGCCTTTTGTGATTTTACCCTTGACATAGTGATTAGCTAAGAGATGCCCACTAATCACTGACCCACCAGACATTTGTACTTCCCACCTCTAGTGCACAGGATCAAATTTTCATGTCTGAATTAGATGGGAAAAGGAAGAAATGAAGAATGGCTCAGTTCTAACTCAGATGAAGAAAGTTGACCTCACCTTGAAGTAAATGGTGCATGCTCTCTGCCCTGGCACTTAGAAACTATTCCAGCTGGCCTTCAGGAGGATCTTGGAGGACACGGAGTCACAGTCAGTACCTTGGGTGTGTTCCTCCTGGATTGGTCATGAGGCCTTATTTGGAGCAGGGATTAGGGTCTATGAGGCAGGTAATCAGCAAGCACAAGTGAGCTGCTGAGGAGAGGAAGAACCACACCATGGAGGGGCAGCAATAGCAAGGGAAGCTGTCACTGGTGTTTAGCAGGAACTAACCCTGCAAAGGGACTAAACTGCAGCAGTTTGTTCAATGAGAGATTCTTACCACTCCTCCTGCCCCTTTTGAAGCCCAGTGTTATAGTTTGACCATTGACTGTGCAAATATATGTAAAATGTGCAACTGTGGTGGAATATGAGCAAAATCCCAAACCACCTAATGGGAACACAGCTGCTTCCAAGTACTGTAGTACATGGCCATTTGTCTTCACCTTAAACAGAAGCACATTCCTATTTCTTATGTCCCCATGGAAGCTGAAAGCAGGCTTCTCTCCACAGTAAAGTAAGCATGAAAAACCTTGTGGTTAAATTATCTAGATTTTTTTTTCTTAACGTGTAACCAATATCACCATTTGCACTTACTCCTGAAGCCACTTACAATTAGAGAAATGAAAACACTGAGGATTGGACCATGCTGTTTATGTTTGCACAAATATTTTACTCTGTTGCTTCCTTTAGAAAAGCTGATGATAAAAAGTGGTCCAGTGAAATGCCCGTAAAGTAACTGTAACAGATGTGTGGAAATGCACAGGATTTTCCTGTTTGATCCATCTCTCCTATTTATTTAGGTTGGAAATAAAATCTTAATCCTACGAGGAAAAACTAGCCCTGTATCATACAGGTGATTCTTTGTGGTTCCTCTTGTGTCAGGGCTAAGTTAGTAACAGGCTCCAAATGAACACTCCCCCTGACCAAGGAAATTGTATACATCATGAATAATTACTTGGTCTGATTTTCATATCTTAATGAAAGCTAAAATTAGGAAGTTTATTTCAGTAAACGAAAGGGTGACCTTAACTTTGAGTTAGATGAAATGTCTTTGTCTGCCCTATCTCTAGGGGACTTCTCTAACAGACCCTTGGGGGTTGCTGGGAGGACACAGAGTAAGTATCTTTACAGGGGTGTTGTTCACAAATTATTCAGGCAGCTGCCATGCCTTTGCAATGGGCAAGAAAATATGGAGCTGAGGGCAATAAGCCTGGAATGATGTGTGGTAGCCCATGCTTTCTGGTGGAAGAAGGATTTTAAAGGAGGAGAGGAACAGGAAACAAATGAGAAACAAGAATGTTTGGCTATGTAGCTTAAGGCATCCAAGAACAACATGATATATCCAACCCACAAATAGTATGAAATAGATGCTATTCCCTCAGAGTCCTATCACTCTTCCTTCCTCTTTTGAATCAAAGCTAATTGTAGTGTCCTTTTGTACTTCACAAGATCATTTCAATTTCCACTACTACAAAATGCTGCTACTAAAATACTCATTTGTTGTGTAGTATTTTTCTTTGTGTGTATTGGTGGACTGGATATAATTCTAGGTAAATTATTCTTTGTATTGAGTCACTGAGATGTGTCATAAGGATAGTCTTTATAGAGCTTGTCATTATACTGAAGCATTACCATTTAAAAGTAACATGTTCAACTTATATTTTTCCTTCATTCTTTCTTTTCATTACTGTATTTTTGTATTCACTGAGTGATGTGACTCTCCATGCTTACATGAACCAGCCCACTGTGGGACAGTTAATTTGGATTAACTGTATTGAGAGGTTGAGCATTGATTCTTTATCCCACCTATGCAGGAATGTGGCAATGAGAGTGATGAACATGAAGCTTATGACTAAGATGGAGTTTGATTACTTCCTGGTTACTGTTCCTCCAATGTGTACTCACAGAATGATCATTTGTATGGCTGTGGCAATAAAGTCATCAAGTAGATGAAAATATCTCCCCAATACCTGTCTACTTGGGCCATGCACTGAGCTGTGACCCAACATTGGCAGAGATTGGCAACTTGTTCTACTGATGCCTCACAAGTCTCAGAATTTACCAGAAACATTTTGGGCTTTCTCTTGCTTTTCAAACTAATAACTAAAAGATTTGGTAAAATGCAACTAATGCAACCCTGGGTTATATGACCCCTGAGTATATCAAATATATAAGTGCAGTGTTTAAGAACTGTCTAAGGCACATGCATATATACAGATGATGGAAACTCCTTCATTGTCACTAATAAATCATGCCTGTGATGTAAGTGATAGCTCACAATATTGGTATATTGTAATATACTATCACAATATTAGTATATATTGTGATAGGTAGCACTATCACAGATATTAGTGGTAGAATATTTGACTCTACCACTTAGGAATTTGAAGTCTTGGGTCATTAATCAATGCCCCTCAGAATCTTCATGTAAGGGATGGGGAGAGTGTACATCATTGCAAGAATGATTCTGGTGAGGATTTTACAGGTTAATATATGTGAAATATGCAGTGGTGTGGGTTGCTTATGAATTGCTAAAGAAATTTATGGCCTTGGACAAGATGCTAAATTTTGTAGAGATGGTAATTTAAGAAGCATGATGTTTGCTGCTGTGGGGCCTTCCATCATGAAAGAAAGATGGCAGGGAGAGTAGGAGGAAAGAAACAAAACTCAGTGTCCCCAGCTTTGTAGCTAATGGAAGCCTAAAGCAATTGGCCATACCCAGTGTACAAATGGCACAAAAATACATGCTGTGGCCCAGTGGCTTAGTACTATCACATCTCCTCTCTATAGTGTATCTCACCTAAATTGCCAGTATCCTCTTGACAAATCCAACAAATTCAGCTCCTTGGATATACATGTACTGATGCTACATTTACCATTTGTTCCACAGGAATTTCCACTTGATTAAAAGCAACTTTTTTTTGGTGGTCTAGATTCCAGCCTACATTGTACATTCCATTGCATTTATTCAGTATCATATTGTAATAAACATAATCAATTGTAGAAGATTGATGATCTAAAATATTAACATTTAAATGTCACTGCTTATTAATCATATGGATTTTCTTCCAGTCTTTCTTTGCAACCCCCTTTGTTAATTCATTGAAATATTGTTTGTTCATTATTGGCCATCAACTCTGGGATGCTCATTATAGAGGGCTGCCTAGATTGAGTGCCAACACCCATAAAGACAGCTGTTTAAGAATGTTTCAAGAAGGGTTTTAGAAACCAGGTTAAGAATGATGATGTTCCTGAGTTCTTATTTTTCAGTGACAGTATTGTGTTGACTCATGATTTGAGCATCTATGGTGTCATTTGGGATGATGTTATCAAATGCACTGTATTGTCTTCTCAATGCCTATCTGCTTTTTCTTAATATATATGTATTTTTAATCACCCCTTTGCAGCTTTTTTTTTGCTTGCTCTCAGTTCTTTGTGTCCATTCACAGTGCGTTCTTCTGTGTCTGTATTTTTACTTATTTATTTTCCCCTCCCCCCCGCTTTGTGGCTTGCTTGCTGTCTGCTCTGTGTCGATTTGCTGCATGCTCTTCTGTGTTTTTTTGCTTGTCTCCCTTTTTGTTATGTCACCTTGCTGACTTGGCGCCCCATGGTGCTTGCAGGCCTGGATACCTTCTGCAGTGCTTGCGGGCTCGTGGCATTCCATGGCACCTGGGCCAGTAGCTCTCTGCAGCATGTGGCTGAGCCTGCCTTTACAAAGAGGCCCTGGGTTCATGCTGTATGGTAGACAGGAGCCCAACTGATTGAGCCACAGCCACTTCCTGCCTGTCTGCTTTTGGTGACTTGCTGAGCTGTGTCCTCAGCCCTCTTGGGATTGACCATGTTATCCTATGTATTGCCACACAACTCAGAATTTTGAGCTGCTCATTTGCATGTGGGAGTACTGTGTGCTTTGGGTACTAATAACTATGCCAAAGTCTGTAATATTCTGGACAGCTAACTTCCCTAGGCCATGTGACTATGGAGGCTACTTTATAATGATGGGCAGTTTTGGTCTCTTTGTAGGCCCAGGTAATTAGGGTGTAGGTACATACACATGTGCTAGAACTCTCTTGCATGGTTTCTAGCAAGCATATGGTTGTGTGGTAAGTTCATGTCTGTAGGTCACAGTATTATGACACATGGCTGAGTTCACATTTATGACCTTCCCTTTAGCAGTGCAAGAGTGAGTTCACATCTGCACCTCACTTTTACATCTTTTTGCCATCATAGAAAGCAAACCCCAGATCCAGCTGTGGTGAGGACAGAACAAGGTCATATACATAGAGCATGCTGTGGTGATGGGTTGTATTTGAGAAAACTGTCCCTGGTAATTGTCCAGTGTAAATGGCACCTAACATCTAGGGAGCTGCTTATGGTCACCCCTTTTGCTCAGAGACAAACTAAAAATTACACCACAGAAACTAAAACTAGAGTACCTGCAAACCCCCTTGCATGCAAAACTTGCACAACTTAGAGAGATCACAGCCATTACCACAGAATGTCGTAACAAGGGCACATTTCCTCCATGGAAACCCTTCATCATACCCCTAATCCTCATCTCACCATGATGCTGTGATTAGCCTGAGTCTCTAGTTTGAAGCCCGAGTCTCTTATATTTGTTTTCTCATCAGACATTGGATGAGCCCAGAACACCTACTTTTTCACTTGCTCTGGAGTTCCCCTGCAATTGTAGAAAAGAAAAGTATGAGGATACTGTGATGTTGAATAGGGTCTGTTCAGATGGTGATTTTATAAAAACATATAGGAAGCACTAGTAAAGTCAAAGCCCCCATGAATAAGCCTGGCAACTAACTTTGGGAGTCAACCTTTTTCTGCAGTATGTGTTTCTCAAATCCATTTTGATGGCAATTAGCTAAGTCCTAATCTGATCAGGAATAATGGTGCTCAAGCATAAATCCACTACCATATGGTTTATGAAACAACACTGCCATTTTAACACTTCCATCTTCTGAGATCTTTTGGTAGGCATCTCCCAACTATCCTTCCCCTAAAGAGTGGTTAATTGTGGGGAGCCACCCGCTGTGAAATCTATTTACAGCCTCCAACAACATGAGCGGATTTCACAACTACCTCAGCCCTGGCCCGCCATTTCCTTCTTCTTCTTCCTCCTTGTTTCTTTGTTCTCCCCTTCCCGCCACAACTCTGGTAACCACAGCAGCATGCATGCGCAAGGCATGAAATTCTGCAGACCCAGCATGAACTTTCAGCCAATTCCCTCCTTGGACACCTGCCACCCACAAGACCAGCCTATCACCCATGGACACTTTCCCTTCCCTCAGTATACATTCCCATGTTCTACCCCCAATAAATGAGGCTTGATCAGAATCCTGTCTTGCCTCCATTCTTCTCATCCCCTGCCCCCACTTCTTCCCACAGGCCCCTGGAATCCACCCCCGCCAGATTGGGCAAGCGGTGCCCTACGTGGGTGGGGCCAGGAATGAAGTACTCTTGATATGCCAACACAACGGAAAACCTGGCCAGGTGATCTACGCGAACTTGGAAGACCTGAGAATTCTTGGGCGGAAGACCTGAGCAATCAGCTTGGACAGAAGACCTAAGCCATCGGCTTGGGCAGAAGACCTGAGCAATCAGATTGGGTGGAAGACCTAAGCCATCAGCTTGGGCAGAAGGCCTGAGCTATCAGCTTGGGCGGAAGAGACCTTCAGAAGACTGCCTATCTTCTGAAGGCTCGGTAAGTGATCGGCGAGGATGGGGCAGGCATCCTCTAATAATTGTTCCCTTTTCCTGTCTGGCCTGCAGGCCCCACTTAGGACAAGAGGAGTAAAGGTTAATGTTAAAGAACTCTCTAAATTCTTTGCGTTCCTAAAAGAAGTTTATCCCTGGTTTCCACAGGAAGGGGGCATTTACAACTCATAAAGGAGCTACAGCAGCTAAAAGGATTACAACACCATAAATGCAGAAAGGCAGTTAACCACAATCCTTTTATCAACTTCCCACCCACCTGCGCCTGCTTAGAAAGGCCACCCAGGCATGCATCCCCTGCAGTGAAAAATCCCCCCCTTTTTTTGCATATCCGGATCACCAAAAGGCAAATCGAGGGGCAAAACAATGAGGCAGATAATGAGGCAGATGGTGAGGTGAAGATAGTTCGTGTGCATTCCACTTTCCCCTTTAAATCTTTAAAAGAGCTTAAAACTGCCGCCTCCACCTATGGGCCCACTGCTCTGTAACAGGCTCAGGAGATTATGAAGGCACTGTACAGCATATGAATTATAACCCTGGCCTATTCACCCAAATTCAAACTGCAGCCCTTAGGGCCTGCAAAAGGTTGCTCACAAAAGAACGCCCTGCCTCCTCCCTCACTAATATTAAGCAGGGGCCAGAGAAACCCTTTTCAGATTTTGTAGGCAGATTGTGCATGGCTGCAGAAAGACTGTTTGGTGATATCAATACAGAAACAGACTATGTAAAGCAAATTGCCTTTGAAAATGTGAATGCAGCTTGTCAGGCCACAGTTAGACCTTATAGAAAGAAGGAGGACTTGTCTGGTTACATCAGGCTTTGTTCTGAAATTGGCCCCACCTACCAACAAGGCCTTGCTACGGCCACTGCTTTAAAAGAGGTTTTACAGCCGCAGCAAATAAGAACTTGTTTTAAGTGCGGTGATCCTGGCCATTTCACCCAAGACTGTCCCACCCCCGGTATTAACAAAAAGCCTAGTAGTGCCCCTAAAGTCTGTCCTCATTGCTGCTGCAGCCAGCACTGGGCTAGTGGCTGTTGGTCCCAAATCAACATGCAGGGTCAACCTCTCCCTCCCCATCAGGGAAATGGAACATGAGGCCAGCTACAGGCCCCGAAACCCAAACAAGCTTATGAGGCAATCAACTTTGCTCCAGCGAATGCCAATCCCTTTCACAACTCTTCAAACTCCCTGCTGTCTACATGACAATGTAGCTCTGGGCTAGTGAGGGCTAATATAGTTAAGCCACTGGAAAGAGAGAAAAATGTGGCAAAATTTGTGTTTTGTTTTGTTTCCATGCTAATTCTGATTGGGCTTACTTAACCAAGATAATAAAATTAGTATGAAGTTTGTATCAAGGTCTAAAAGGAATTTTCAGTTTTAAATCAATAGTTTTCTCCAGAACTTCAAGTCTCAGTATAGTCTTACAGTAATAATCCAAAAATGTGTGTTAATGGTCTGTCTAAACTGCAAAATAAAAACTTAACTATATTTATGCTGCTCAAGTTATTTTAACTGATTGCTGATAACTAATAATGTTTCCAAGCACAAGCTTGCATATTACAGGCGACATGAATTCCAGAAGAAATCTGAAAAGGTACAATCTAAAATGTGATATATAACAGAGGATTTAAAAGCAGCTATACCAAGAAAGTAAGAATTATGAGTCAATTGTAAATAAATTGTATGTTTCTGTTAATGTGTTGTAATTGTTTTGTGTTTGTCTGTTCATTCAATGTCAGTGTATATTGTGATACCTCCGGATGGTAAATATAAATTAGTAGAAATTTTTAAAAGAGCTCTATTCAAATGGCCAAAAATTAAATAAGCACTTATATTAATAGTTAAGTTAATTATATTAATACATAAGTTTAAATGTTAATAAGATATCTACAATGATAAAAATTGTAAGTCTTGATTAACAAAATTACTTTGCCTTTTCATAGGGGATGGTTTTTGCCTAGATTGAAATGAATGGCTTGTTTTTCTTTGCAGGGTGGTGTGGGGGATGCGAAACTTGAATGAATGTTAAAGAGTTGGGTGTTTGTGGCAATGCTAGCTGAAATTTAATGGGTTTTGCAAGGGGGTGTGTTTTGTCCTAAAGTAGGATGGCTAATTTTTCATAAACTCTTGAAACTTAATTTGCATGTGGCAAGTTGTAGAAGGTATTGTGATAACTTTAAGTAAGGGAATGTGTTCTGTAAAGATAAAATTTGTCTAAAAATGATATAATTATAGTCTATATGGTTATAAATAATTATAAAAGGTCTTATAAAGCATTATTTAAATTAAAGTGTTTAAGTGGCTATTTCCAAAAGGTCATTATAAAACAAACCTGAATTAATAATAATAATAATAAAAAGTAATTTTCTAACAGGGAAGCTTGGCTGCAGCCAGCCTCCCTTGACAACTTGCTTTTAGGAAACTGTTTCTGATAT
This sequence comes from Dasypus novemcinctus, assembly GCF_030445035.2. NCBI lineage: Eukaryota > Metazoa > Chordata > Mammalia > Cingulata > Dasypodidae > Dasypus > Dasypus novemcinctus. Next base: position 69,890 of record NW_026688308.1, on the reverse strand, counting down.
TGCATGCTACTAAGTATTTAAAGTAAAGTTCATTATGTTAACAAGCTCATTTAGTGTTCACGGTATTATGTTATAAAAAGTTTGCTTGATAACTTTGTATGTAGGCTATATGGAATGTATTTTTACTATTAAGGAAACGGGATAATTTTGTCCTAAGATAAAATGATTGGTTATTAAGAAAGGGTAAAATATGGAGCAAAACCTGAGTGACCACTAAAAGTGCAGAAGGTTCGTGAAAAAGGAAATTTTATAGTTAAAGTTGAATAAGATTTGATGGGTCTATCTATAAAATTTTAAAGGCTTTAGTATCAAGTAGTATGCTGATGCAAAGTTGAAAATTTTTATTCTTTCTCAAGGCCTCTCATCATTAATCTGTTTTGGTAAAAGTTCTTATCCTCAATAATCAGTATACAAAGAAAGTCTGTCTTATCAAAATAGCTTCTTGTGCTTCTTCTGCTTATCATTTCCTCAGTGTTCCAAGAAAGGAAAGTTTTATCTCTTTTAAAGGAACATAATGTTCAAAACTGCTTTCTCAAAACCTAATCCTGAACAGTAGCCTTTTATTCCAAACTAATTATAAGAGATTTGTTCTTTTACCTTGAAAGAAAAATTAAAGTAATAATTAAGTTCTTTTAATATGTTATAAGTAAATAAAAGGTGTTTTACAGTGTTATAAAATTAACAAGTTTTTTCTTCCCTTAAACCCTCTATTAATTAAAGTCATATGAGCAAAAGGTTTCTATAAATGCTTAAAAGTGTATAAAGTTATCAATATTTCAGCATAATATTAAAGAGAAGTACAGTGTGGTTATTCATGGTTTTAATTATAATAAAAGAGTATGTGTCACAAAAACAACCTCTTATCATAGATTAAAGTAACAACACTAGTATGCAGCAATCCCAAACACTGCTAGTTTGTTGCAAAAAGTTAAAGTCCAACACAGCTATCACTTTGTTTTAAAACTTGCTAAGACTTTCTTTTTTTTTTTTTTAAAGATTTATTTATTTATTTAATTCCCCCCCCCTCCCTGGTTGTCTGTTCTTGGTGTCTATTTGCTGCGTCTTGTTTCTTTGTCCGCTTCTGTTGTCGTCAGCGGCACGGGAAGTGTGGGCGGCACCATTCCTGGGCAGGCTGCTCCCTCCCTCGCGCTGGGCGGCTCTCCCCATGGGTGCACTCCTTGTGCGTGGGGCTTCCCTATGCGGGGGACACCCCTATGATGCACGGCACTCCTTGCGCGCATCAGCACTGCGCATGGGCCAGCTCCATACAGGTCAAGGAGGCCCGGGGCTTGAACCGCAGACCTCCCATGTGGTAGACGGACGCCCTAACCACTGGGTCAAAGTCCACTTCCCATATATTGTTTTTTGATTCTCCATTTAATTCATCTCCATTTCAAGCTTTGTTATTTCCTTCCTTTTGCTCCTTTTGGGTTTAATTTGCCCTTCTTTTACCAGTTCTTCCAGTTTTGAGGATAGTTCTCTATTCAGAAATCATTCTTTTTTCTCATCTTTAAAAATTTTTATTAGAGAAGTTGTGAGCTTACAAAACAATCATGCATAATGTGCAAAATTCACATACGTCACCCATCCACTGACAACTTACACTGTTATGGAATATTTGTTACAGATTTTGACAGGACATGATTAGACTATTAACACTAACTATGGTACATATTGTACCTTTGGTATATTTTTCCATATATACACTGTTATCAACAGTATGTATTAGTATTGTACAGTAACGATAGATAGGAAGATGACAGTGAGGAGGAGTCTTTGTTTAAGGTTCCAATCGTCCGGCGCAACAGTGGCTAGGCCGATAGCGAGGGGTGTTGCTAAATAGACAATGGCTGCAAAGACAAAATCATCTTCTGTTTCCTTAAGAATAACTTTTCTTTAAATACTTAGTAGCATGCAATATTAGAAACCGTTTCCTAAAAGCAAGTTGGCAGGGGAGCTTGGTTGCTGTTAATCTTTCCTGTTATAAAATTACCTTTTATTATTATTATCATCAATTCAGTTTTATATATATATATTTAAGAATGACCTTTTGGAATTAGCCATTTAATACCTTAATGTAAACTATTGAAGATAAATTTTATCTCTACAGAGCACATTACCTTACGTAAAGTTATCACAATACCTTTTACACTTGCCGCATGCAAATTAAATTTCAAAGAGTTTATGAAAAATTAGCCATCTTACTTTAGGACAAAATACGTCTTTTTGCAAAACTTATTACATTTCCGTTAGCATTTTTACAAACTTTTAACCTTTTTAATATTCATATAAGTTTTACATTCTTTATATTATCCTGTGAAGAAAAATAAGTTATTCATTTTAATCTAGGCAAGAACAACTTTTTATGAAGTCGTACAGTTAATTTTGTTAATTAAGACTTACAATTTTTTTTTTAAAATTGTAGATATCTTATTAACATTTAAACTTATGTATTAATATAATAAACTTAAGTATTAATATAAGCGCTTATTTATTTTTTGGCCATTTGAATAGAGCTCTTTTAAAGATTTCTAGTAATTTATATTTACCATCCGGAGGTATCACGATATATGTTGACATTGAACGAACAGACAGACAAACACAGAACAATTACAACACATTAACAGAAATATATAATTTATTTACAGTTGACTCATAATTCTTACTTTCTTGGTATAGCTGCTTTTAAATCCTTTTTTTATATAGCATATCATAGATTATACCCTTCAAGATTTTTTTCTGGGCAGGAAGAGATGAGAGGTGGAGGCATCTTCGGGACATGGAGCTACCCTGGATGGTGCTTCAGAGGTAATCACCGGACATTGTAAATCCTCACAGGGCCTACATGATGGAATAGAGGAGAGTATGGGCCATGATGTGAACCAATGTATATGAGGTGCAGAGGTGCCCAAAGATGTACTTAACCAAATCCAATGGATGTGTCATGATGATGGGAACGAGTGTTGTTGGGGGGGGGGAGAGGGGGGGTGGGGGGGTGGGGTTGAATGGGACCTCACATATATATTTTTAAGGTAATATTATTACAAAGTCAATAAAAAATAAAAAAATTAAAAAAAAAAAAAAAAAAAAAAAAAAAAAAAGATTTTTTTCTGGACTTTATGTTGCCTGTAATAAGCCAGGAGGGAATCTTTTACCTTCCTGCTCCACAGCAAAAGTGACCCTATCTATAAGGCGAGTATAGGTGTCCGGGTCCCAAAGCTGACACGTGGTAAGCCAGGGATTAAAGGGGAGAAGAAGGTCCCAATATACTTGGAGCTGTTTCAAAGAGATCTTACACCGGTGAGTGTCTAGGAGACTGGCGAGAGCCCGAACTTGCGGGGCTTGCTTAGCAGATAGGATGTTACCCATTGCTAATGGCCTTTTGGAGCCGATAAGAAAAGGGGCCCTTACCTTGAGAGCGTGGCGATGGGAGCCAAGGTGCGCGGTGAGATGAGGGGTCGGAGCCGGTGGGGCTCCAACGGTGGTCGCGGGCCATGAGAAGGCCCCGACGAGGGGAGGGTGGGACGATGAGCAGTGGAGCAAGCACGGAGGGGAGGAGGCAGAGGTGAAGGCAGGGGTGGAGGTGCTCAGGCACGCGCTCCTGAGAGTTTTATTGGTGCCTCTTAATCATAGCGGGTCGGTATAAGCCCCCGACATGGAAGGAGAAAGCCATCCAGCGATTCTCCCAGACCGCTGTGGATCATATGAGGTCACCAAGGTTCAGGAGCAGCAATGCAGAGCGAAAAGATAGGGGTGAGAAGAGAGGAGAGCGTAGGGCTATGGTAGGGTTACTTCAGACGTGCAAGCGCGTGCTCCCGAGAAGTCCAAGGCTCCTCTTAATCATAGCGGGTTGGTATAAGCCCCCGACATGGAAGGAGAAAGCCATCCAGCGATTCTCCCAGACCGCCGTGGATCGTATGAGGTAGCCAAGGCTCAGGTAGCAGCAATGTTGCACGAGAGAAGTCCCAAGGTGAGAAGAGAGGAGGGGGTAGGGCTGTGGTAGGATTACTTCAGACGTGCAAGCGCACGCTCCCGAGAAATCCAAGGCTCCTCTTATTCATAGCGGGTCGGTATAAGCCCCCGACATGGAAGGAGAAAGCCATCCAGCGATTCTCCCAGACCGCCGTGGATCATATGAGGTAGCCAAGGCTCAGGTAGCAGCAATGTTGCACGAGAGAAGTCCCACGGTGAGAAGAGAGGAGGGGGGGGCGCCAGGTTATGGAGTGAGGCTGTGGTGGAGTTGCCTTGCCCCACGTTGGGCGCCAACTGCGGCGGCTTGCTCGGTCGGTAGAGGTGGGGTCTGGCTGCGGACGAGGGGTCGGTCCAGCTCTGGACGAGGGGTCGGTCCGCTTGGGACGAGGGGTCGGTCCGGCAGCAGACGAGGGATCGGTCTCACAGGGGTTGCGCGGTTCGGCTGACGGGGTCGCCCGGTGAAGCCGGCAACGAAGGGGTCGCCCGGAGAAGCAGGCGACGAACTGGGGACAAGGGAGGCCAGGCCCTTGTCGGGGGCTCTCAGGACTGGAGGGCGCACGGCAGAAGAACTACCGCGGAGACAAGGTAAACACGCAAGTCCACTTTATTGAGGGAGAGGCAACAGTTTTATAGGGGCTGGAGAAGGCTGATTGGTCGAAGCCACGCCCTGTTCTGATTGGTTGCCGGCGAAAGGTCAGTGGGCGGTACTGGACGGGGAGGGGTGGTGGTCAGGGATTGGCTGTCGCTGTTGCTGGGGGAAGGGGCAGGGTTTAGGGATTGGTGGCTGCTGTTGCTGGGGTGGAGGGCAGACTTGAGTTTCCCACCCACGCCTGGCTATTGCTGCTGTCGGGGGAAGGGAAAAGGGCGGGCTGGATTTTTCCGCCCACGCCTGGCTGTTGCTGCTGTCGGGGGAGGGGAAAAGGGCGGGCTGGATTTTTCCACCCACACCTGGCTGTTGCTGCTGTCGGGGGAGGGGAAAAGGGCAGACTGGAATTTTCTGCCCTGCGCCTGTGCAGGGAGAAGGAAGAAGAAGGGTGCCGCCCCACAAGGCATCAGGTGGCGCCATCTGGGAGGAGGGGTGGCCGCGGAAGCATGGCTGCCGAGAAGGGGAGACCCGAGGGCACTCTGCGCCCATGCCGAGCTTCCTTCAGGGGTGGCGGTGGGCCCGACCAACCACCCTATTATGGGGGCAGCAGAATTAGGCCTACCGTGGCCGCTCCCCTGCCAGGCCAGCAAACCACACTTCAGCCGGAGGTGTGACCGCAAAGCAATGAATGGAAAAAAGGCAGGATTAAAGTAAGGGGGTGAGGCTATGCTCTTATCATTTCAGAAAATGGAGAACAAATTTAGTTATCTCTGAAAAGGATTAAACCCCAGAATGAAGAGATGGAGTCTTCTACAACTTCTGATGATGGTGATCGTAAGTAATAAGGAAGCTGCCAGTAATTACACTTATTAGGCCTTTATACCTAAAGCCCCATTACTTAGAGTGTTAACCTGGAAAAATCCATTCTTTCATAGATATCTGAATAAAACCCATATATTCCCTAAACCAATTGATAATCGATTGCCAATTAAACCCTATAAAGAAAGACGAAGAATTGATAATCTCATATTACCATTTGATTATCAACCCTTATGCATTAGTAACCATCCTTCCTGTATGTAGGTTAAAAATCAGACCATAATTATCTTCAAAAATAGTAATATTCAGTTTATTGTGACTTTGTTTCCCTCTTACAATTTAATCATAACCAAGAATCCTATTCATGATTGTCGGAAAATTAACTATAACCCAAAAATGCTCTATTCTGTAAAAATGAGGCCTTGCATCCTAATAGCCAGTACCCCGCAACTAACATACTATGGAGAAGGCAAACTAAAAATTTTACTATCTGCATCTGTGTCAAAGAGAGCTGCCTTCCTCCCTATATTGGTAAAAAATTAGCCTCACAGGTTCAGTCACTGCAGCTGCCACAGCAGGTGGTGCTCTTGGTCATGGCCTCATCAGCTTGCAATACTTTAAACAAGAATGACAAATTAGCCTACAATCCAGTGCACAGTCTCTTGACTCTCTGCAGTGGCAACTAACATCCCTCGCCCAAGTAGTCCTTCAAAACTGCAGGGCCCTTAACTTACAGCTGAAAAAGGGGGGAACCTGCCTTTTCCTCCAGGAGGAAGGCTGCTACTATATAAATGAATCTGGTATTGTTGAGGAAAATGCTAAGAAATAGTGAGAATTGGGGGAAGGAATACTGCCCTCCCAATCAACCTCTCCTTATCTGCCTGGCTCACCTCCCCCTTCGTAATGTGGCTAGGTCCCCTCCTCAGCCCCCTAATCACTCTCCTTTTAATCTGTGCATTTGCACCTTGCCTCCTTAAATTTTTTCCAAGAAAGGATGAAGCAAATTTCTGCCCATGTGATGTATCTTGATGCTGTTCATCAATACCAGCCTATCCAGACCGAAGAACAAACAACCAACCTTTGAAAATGCAAATCTCTTATGTTGCCTCATCACCAACCTGTACCCTAATGGTGTTTCCTTGCCTGTCCTCCCTGCCCATGGTCACAACTGCCCCTATTGCAGTTAACCCTTCTTTGTTTAATTAATATCACTGAACAGCTTCAGTAAGGAAAACAGCTTCAGTGAGGAGTTTAGTGGTTCAAATGAGCAGCAGGTGCCCTAGCCAAACAAGACCAGGGTGGGTGTGGCCTCACCCACTAATCTCAGTACATTATGCATGTCATGCATGGTGTAGAGCTCCCTGTTATAGCTTGTTATATTTGCAAGTCATTTATCGCTGAGGCGCTGGTCTGGTTAGCCAACGACGGGCAACTGGGCTGACCCATCAGTCAACCTAAGACAGATGTGGCCTTTTGCTGCCATGATTCCCAATGACAGGTAAGACTGATCACTTAACAGGTGCAGCCCCAACCTAAGACAGGCACAGCCCCCTCAGTACGGGAGCACCTTGCAGCCACATGTCACCAATGAGCATAAGCCCTGCCCTAAAATGAGCCATCACCAGCTGTTCTTCACTTCAGTTCCTAACATATTAAACAGAGAAGGGGGACCTGTGGGGAGCCACCCACTGTGAAATCTATTTACAGCCTCCAACAACATGGGCAGATTTCACAACTACCTCAGCCCTGCCCTGCCATTCCCTTCTTCTTCTTCCTCCTTGTTTCTTTGTTCTCCCCTTCCCGCCACAACTCTGGTAACCACAGCAGCACGCATGCACAAGGCGCGAAATTCTGCAGACCTGGCACAAATTTTCAGCCAATTCCCTCCTTGGACGCCTGCCACCCACAAGACCAACCTATCACCCATGGACACATTCCCTTCCCTCAGTATATATTCCCATGTTCTACCCCCAATAAATGAGGCTTGATCAGAATCCTGTCTTGTCTCCATTCTTCTCATTCCCTGCCCCCACTTCTTCCCACAGGCCCCTGGAATCCGCCCCCACTGGATCAGACAGTTAATATCTGTAGTTCAGGGAAGCAGATGTGGTTCAAGTGATAAGGCTTCCACCTACCATATAGGAGAACCTGGGTTTGATCACTGGGGCCTCCTGGTAAAAAAAGAGAAAGTGAGCCTGTATGGTGAGCCAGTGCCTACGTAGTGAGCCAAGTGCCCTCATGGTGAGCTGTGTGCCCATGTGTTGAGCTGATTGTCCATGTGAATGCCCATGTGCTGAGCCAGTGCCCGTAAAGGGATCCAGTGCCCACACAGTAAGCCAAGTGCCCATGTGTTAAGCCAAGTGCCTGTGTGAGTACCTATGCAGTCAGCTAGTGCTCACATGGTGAGCTGAGTGCCTCTGTGGTGAGCCAGTGCCTGCTTAGGTGAGTCACACCTGATGCAAGATGATGATGCAACAAAAGAGAAACAAAGGGGAAAGTCAAAGTGAAGGGCAGCAGAGACCAGGAACTGATGTGGCACATGTGAAAGGGTACCTCTCTCCACATCAGCGGTCCCCAGGACTGAGTACTAGTGAATCCTAGAGGAGAAAGTTGAGAAGACAAGACAAAAATGCAGAAGGTCATACAGTGAATGGGCACAGACAGTAAGAACAGTAGGATGGAGGTGGGGCTGGGGCTGGGGGAGGAGAAGAAAAAATATAATTATGCTGTAGCCTAATCTTTAAAAATATTTATAATTCATACCATCATATAATAAGTGCTGTACTCAAATTTAAAAAAGGACAAATCTGAGAAAGGAACATTTCTATCTTAGACAAAAACAGATGACTTCACCTCAACATTAGATGGGACCTCCTCAACCACCCTGTCACTAGAAGACTCCTCTACTAGGTCTTCCATGGGAGCTAGGGGGACACAGAGTAATGATCAGTACACTGGGGTGCAGCTCCTGCATTACTTTGCTTTGCCCAGACAAGAGGCTACAATGTGCAAACAAGGATGGTGGAGCTACCCAGAAACCCTTCATGTAGGAAAGAGAGACAAAGGAAAGAGTGGAATATAATCAGAATCCTTGGCTTTGTAGCTGAAGACAATCTAAGTCAATGTGAAGTAGTTCATGTATAAGTGGTACTAAACTATACAGTATGATGATATATATCCAACCTATTCTGAAGTCCAAGGAAATCGTCAGTATCACACTGATTTCAAGAAATACTGCTTCAGCCTCACAGCCTTGTTGACTTTTAATATCCCATCCATTCTAGAGGATTTTTTTAAAAATTTCAATGAGATAGCTATGTAATAGAAAATTTGCCAGTTTACCCATTTTTACAGCATGTACAATTTACTTGAATCAATTATATTTACAGTGTTTTGTAACTGTCACCAAACATTCAATTCCAAAACTTTCTCATTACCTGAAACAGAAACTCTGTAATTATTAGCTATTAAGCCCATTCTACTTTCTGCTAGTCCCTGGTAATAAACTCTAATCTCTTATCTGTTTCTGTGAATTTACTTTTTCTTAGCTTTCAAATAATTGCAATCACCAACTGTTTTACTTTTGTGTCTGCCTTATTCAGTACGTTTTTAAGGGTCATGCATATAGTAGTATGTATCAGAACTTCAATACTTTTTATGGCTCAATTATATTCCATTGTATGGATATGCCACTTTTTAAAAAAACTCATTCCTCTATATGAGCACACTTAGGTGGTTTCCAGCTTTTGGGTATTGCAAATAATGCTGCAATAAATACTGGTTTCGAGTACCTCTTTCAGCCTCTGTTTTTAATTCTTTAATATATAAACCTAATAGGTAGCTGTCATATAGTAGTTCTAGATTTAGCTTTTTGAGGGAATGTCAAACTATTTCCCGAATTGGCTGCTTTATTTTAGATTCCTATCACCAATATATGGGGACTCCAGTTTACTCATATACACATCTCTATTTGTTATTTTCCAGTTTTGTTTCTTTCTAAAATATTAGCCACCCTACTTATTAAAAATGGAATCTCCATTTCCTTATAGACTAACCCTCTTCAACTGCTGCTGGGAATGTGGAATGGTGCAGCCATTTTGGAGGATGATTTGGCAGTGCTCAAAAGGGTTATTATAGAATTGCCATTTGATTGTGCAATCCCACCACTGGGTATATATGCAAAAGAATTGTGACCAGCAACAAATGAATGGATAAGCAAATATGGTTTATACATACAATGGAATATTACTCAGCTGTAGGAAGGAATGGCATGTTGATATATGTGACAACATAGATGAATCTTGACCTTATGTTGAGTGAAGTAAGCCAGTCACTAAAGGCAAATACTTCTTGACCTCACTGATATGACCTAAGTTTATTTAGGAGTCTCACAGAGAGTCTGGAAGATAGATTAAAGGAGACAGAAAGGGAGTTGAGTGTGGTGAACCAAGCTCAATATGGGCAGAGCCTATGATAAGGCAGAAAGGGGTGGTTTGGCAGTGGATGGGGTGATGGTGATGCAGGGATATGAGTGGGTTGATGGAACTGGAATGGAAGGGTAAGCATGGTGGAGGTATTTAATTTGGACTGTATGGAATTGTGGAAGTCTTGGAGGAAGGAACAAGTGTACTTGGGATTTGTTGGTTTGTGTTGGGACTACAAGGATGGGAATGTTTTTTTGGCAAATGCAGCAGGTAGGTCACTGGTGCAGTGTACCGGTGCTAGGGGGGCATATAGAAAAGGATGCCCCTGGGGGATGCTTCAAGGAATATGAATGTGTTCATCTTGTCATAAGGTGTTATATCAGTGGATGGAGACCAACAAACAATGAGAAAATATTAAAATTCCATCCTGGGAATCCTGCTATATACTCAAAGAGAGGGGCAAGAATCTCTAGAGTACATGGGCAGTGCCAAATATAAGCAGACCAGTATGTCAAAGCCTTATTATTAATGCATAAGACTATGAACCTTATTCTTGGAAAATTGAAACTTAGTGGCTAACATAGGTTCTGAGGGAAGAAGGAGGGAAGAATAGATGGATCATAGGGCATTTTGAGGGCATTGGAACTGTTTTGTGTGATTTTGCAATGATGGATACAGATGATTGTACATTGTGTGAAAACGTATAAAAGTATGATGCAAAGTGTAAACCATAACATAAACCATTGACCATAGTTTGTAGCAATGCTTCCGTTTTTTTTTTTCAATTGTAACAGATGAACCCTACTCATGTATGATATTGCTAATAGGAATAAATATGAAATGGGAAGGGGTGCAGTAAATGGGAATCACCTATATATTCTTCTATTTTCTTCTCTCTTTTTTTAGGTACCAGGACCAGGGAGTGAAACCCAGACTTTGTAAGTGGGAAGCCAGTAGTCAACCACTGAGCCACATCAGTTCCTTTGAGTTGTTTTTGTGTGTGTGTGTTTGCTTTTTTCATTTTTTGTTTGTCTTTGTTTTTAGGAGGCACTGGGAATCATACTGGGACCTCCCATGTGGAGAGCAGGCATTCAAACATTTAAGCCACATCTGCTCATTCCCTATATTTTTGATGTGACATTTCTGTAACCTAAAGCTTCTTTGAAGATAAAGTGAAAAAAAATAAGATGTTGGGGGAAGATACAGATGAAATTGTAAGTATACATAAAAAATAACAGATATTAAGGTGATGAAAGTCACAATGCAAAAAACTTTTGACTTTCTTTATGGGGAGGTTTTGAACTACACAAAAGTTACAGCTATTGCAGGGGAGGTCTACTGGTGCAGGGTGACAGTGAGGGACAGATGCATGGGAAAGGGTGCACCTCAGGCATGCCTCTAGGGATTATGAATGTGTCCATATGGTCATGGGGTGTTATCTCAGTAGATGGAACCCATACAATAACCAACAAAACTTTCAATTCCCATTCTTGGAGCCCTGCTACATTTTCTAATACAGTGGCAAGAATAGCAATACATCATCAGAACCTAGCTAAAATAGGACAGACCAATATGCCAGGCCCTTGATATTAATGCTGGTAGTTATGAACTTCATTCTTGTAAAATTGAAACTTAGCCTAGTGATATATACTGCCTAAGAGTTACCTTCTGAAAATGTGTATGTTGCTCAAATGTGGCCTCTCTCTAAGCCAAACTCAGCATAGAAGTCTGCTTTCTCCCCAGCATGGGACATTACTCCCAAGGATGGGCCCCCTTGGCACTGAGGGATTGTTACCAATTGCCAACTAGAGATACATTTGTAAAAAGACCTTGACCAAGAGAGGGAATATTAAATACAAATGAGTGTTTATGGCTAGGATACTTCAATATGAGTCAGGAAGTCATTCCAGAGGAAAGTTTAGGCAGGTCACAGGAGGATCTCTGTGGCTGTCACAGTAAATAATACCTCAGGCAGGAGTGTTCCTGAGGGCTCTAAAGACATCTGGACATTCTAGCCAGGGCAGATATCCCCAGGAAATTGGCAACCCATCAGTGGGCCTTACCTTGGAAACTATGGACCATGGTTAGTAGGAGTGCTTCAAGATTTATAAAAAATATCCCACATTAATGAAAGATGTTTTTAATGGGTAACATGTGAGGGGGTGGAGGTGGGGTATATGGGAATCCCACCTAATTTTGCTTTAACTTTCATGTAATCTAAAATTTCCTTAAAAGTAAAGGGAAAAAAGACCATGAGTACATATAGGTAAAGCCCTTAGAAAACTGTGGTACAGTGTCAATTTTATATGAATACTCAATTACTCAATCCAAAAGGATGTGCAAAAACTTAACTGTTGTTACTTGAGACACAGAACCTAGAGGGCTAAAGAAAATGGAGGGTAGGTCAATCAGATTTCAATATACAGTCCTGCATACATTTTAAATTTCTTATTAATGCATTATTTTTGCTGCTATTTTGTATGAAAACCCTACTGTCCCAAATTGTGGAATACAACAATTTCAGTAGGTTTTTGTATCACATCTTTAGCAATCCAGACAGGCACATTGATGAGGTCCATTTGTGCTTTCTGGAGTCTGAAGCTTCAATGCAGAGTCATGGCTATAGGTAGGCTGGAAATATCTGGGCTAATTTCACCCATGACTGCTCAGAAGTTATATTTTGCCTAGAAGCCTCTGTGAGCCTTCCACATGTATCTGTTACAGCAGCACCTTACTTCCCAGCACTATATGTGTTTAGTTTCTTAGCACTTCTATAATACATTGCCACAGACTGGGTGGTTTGAGAACACAAACTTAAACCTTCACAAGTCTAAGGACAAAAAGTCCAGCATTAATGTGTCCACAGCACCATATTCTGTGTCTCTCTCTGAAGATCCTTGCTAGGAACCATTCCTTGACTCTTCCAGCTTCTGGTGGCTCCAGGTGTCCTGGCTCCTGGCAGCATGACTCTAATTTCTTCCTCATCTTCACCTGGCCTGCTTCTCCAGTGTTGGTCCATCTTAACACAGCCTTCTCCTCTCTGTCTCTTCCCTTCTTGTAAGTGCACAAGTTGTATTATATTGCAGTTCACCCTGATTCAGTAGACCTCATCTTAATCACATTTGCAAACATCTTATTTCCAAAAGTGGTCACACTCACAGGTACCAAGGTTTTCTCAATGTAATTTGGAGGGACACAATTCAACCACTGATGTTCTGTCATGGTAGGTACATGACAATATGCCTTTGTCAAAATGCACAAAGCTGAGGATTAGGAAGAGCGAGCCTCCAAAACACTGTATCAATACTGTCCCTTCAATTGTTCATACCACAGTGATGAGAGTTATTAACAGGGGAAACTGCTGGCTCTAGACTGGGAGGGTGGCAGGGAAATATGTGGGAACTGTTTGTATTCTCCACAGTTTTTATGTGAATCTAAAACTTCTCTTAAAAATATATCAGATTTTTAATAATTTCACAGCACTTTTTCAGAAGATAACTCTTCCTACTAATGTTCAGAAATAGACTGACCAAACATTAACTTAAAATACAATCTACCAGTAAATGTGAACCAACTTTAGTTGTAACTACATTTTTAATTATGTGGTTGTGGCACTACTGACTCATTACTAAAAGCAAAATTTCACATGTGAATTAAGAAATCATGGCTTAACCTTTTTAAAGGTTTTTCTCAATATGGAATACTTAGTATCTACAGTCAACATTACTGATGCAATAAAATAATTGCATTTCTACTGTACTGTCTGTGGAATACTTTCTAGGGAATGTTTGAGGACACTCCCTTTTCTTTGGCCAGATGCTGATTTTGAGGTTCCCAACTGAATGGGATTGTCAGATAGTAGATTTTTTGGACTGGGTAGCAAATTTTCTTTTTTCATGCTTGAGACAAGAACTGGGAAAGGCATTCACAACAGAACTCTCAGGTGACATCTTACCAACAGATGAATGTAGGAAATCATTATTAATTTATTTACAGTTCACACTATGATCCCTTATTTACAGTCTACACAGGTGTCCCACTTGAGTAAAAGGTGGGTTTCAAAAAAAGTTGTAGTTTGGGGTTCATTTTAGACACCCAAAAGACAGATGTAGGGTACTTTATATAGATGACACAGCATAGGAAGGCAGCAGAGCACAGTGACCAAAAGCATGGGTGCCAAGGTCTGGTCAACTGTGTTCAAATCTCATTCAGAGGCCACCCAAAACAGGGAACATTATGTAAACTCTTTATGTGTCCAGTTTTCCATGCTGTCTTTTGAAGATTTTAGCCAGACCTGCTTATTAGTTTGTATTATGAGACTAAAAATAAGCAAATGTAAGGAAATCCTTAAGAAAAATGCCCAATATATCATAAAAGCCCCAGAAGAGTTCACTTATTAAATGTTGGGAGGAATTTCAAGAAACTTGCTAGTACTTCCCTCCAGAGTGGGTGCCTGATGGTTCCAGGACAAGGGGGATGGACACTGACTTTCAGCCCTCAGTGGGGTGATCCTTTACAGCTCACAGAGAACATGTGCTCTGTTCTGAGATCCCACATCAACCCTGTGTGGTCAAACAACACTGCTGAGTGAATGATTCTAGTCAGGAAATGTAGTCAGTGCCCCCACTCAGCAGATTCTGGGGTTACAAGTTACCTCCCAGGAGCTGTGGAGAAAGGCCTGCCAACTACTTTATTACAGGAGAGAGAGTGGTTCAAACCCTCACCCTGCCTTCTGCATAAGTGAGTTCTCTGACCCAAACCATAACTCAGGTTTCCCCTCATAGAGTTCCTCTGAAGGACCAGGGAACAAAACTTGTGAACATCGTGCCCCAAATACTCCCAATGTCAGCTGCCTCATGTGAGCCTTCCTGGGGGCATGTAATCTCTCCTAGTGATCAGGGGTGTGCTTGATTCCCATCCTGGCTCAGAACCCACCTTTTCACAAAGAGCTGCCACATGAGAGCTCTGCAAAGAATGTGCTCTCCTTGCACTCAAGTCTGAACAAGCAGTGGCAGAGTAGAGAGTCCCATCCATAGCTATCCCCACCCAGGACTTTCCTCAGCACCTCTAGCCTCCTTTCTTTGGGCCCCAATTGCTCATGTACTAAGGGATGTCCCTTCTTCTCCCTCCCCCAGGCTGCACTCAGTTACCTGCACCCTCTGCTATTATCCCAGAGAAATCCCACCATGAAATCTGGCAAAATCATATGCCCTTTTAGGTAAAGATAGACAATCCATTAATGAGAAAGGATAGTGAAGGGAATCACTCCATTTAACTTCAAAATTTGTCTTACTTATGCTCTAGCTTCCTAAACCATGGAACCACTAACAAGTCTAATATGTGTTATTATGGTCAACATCTAAAGAAGCTTATTTTGTGATGTAAAACACAATGGAAAAAAATTATTCTATTTTCCCATACTTACTATTGAAGAGCATACAGGGCAGTGAGAAAATCAGTAGGTAACTTCCTAAAATGAAAATTTTGGATAACCCCCAAGGATTAAAGGAAATATGTATATTGGTTTATAAACTGACATTTGGAAACTCAAGTTCTTATAGCTAGGTTTGGAAAACTAGTTATATGAATGGTACTAACATACCCCAAGTATACTGAGTTATATATACACTTAATGATGAATAGAGGTTGAAAAGGGTGTTAAAAACATCTTTAGTACACCTCATCATATGAAATGCATCCTTTCTGGTCCCTACCAATCCAGATTCACTCCATATTCTGCAATAATTATTTTACTACATCCCTGCTGAGTAAAATAACATTAACACAGACATGGTCTTGAGGAAGAGAGTGAATGGTAAAGAACTTTATAAGAAATGCTAAAGTTTTCTAAAGGGAGACTCATTTTGAGGCAACCAGCTTGATAGATGGATCTAAAATATAAAATAAGGATTAAGAGAAAACTATAAATCACATCTAAAACTCTTTAGGACAAATTGGAGAGGAGAAACTAGAAGAAAAGTGAATCATATTTTGTGGAAAAATTTCCTGCCAATTTTTTGGGGATTGAATTAATCATGTAGGCCGATATGATCATACCTCTTAAGCAGCAATTGAGATTTCCCATCTCTATGTACTGTGGAAACTAAGCTGGGAGCTTTTCCACCTGCTACCAACTCCAAATCTCTCTGGGCATAGAGTGACAGTTAGGACCATGAGCCTTACGTGCATCATGAGATAACCATGGCAACCGGTCATCACAGAATTTTCAAAGGGAATGTATTCTCCATATTGCAAGGTCCAACTGCTGCTGTGTGGCCATTTTACTTGGCCATCAGCATTGAATGGGTGTTTCTATATCTCAACATCCTCTCCAATATTTTTTATTTTCTGTTTCTTAATAACACCATTATAGTGAGTGTGACATGGTATTTCAGTTTGGTTTTGAGTTGCATGTCCATAATAGCTAATGAAGGTAAGGATCTTTTTATGTGCTTTCTGGTCATTTGTATATACTCTTTGGAGGCACAAGTCTTTTCCCCATATTTAATTGGGTTTTCTTTCATTGTATTGTTGAGTTTTAGGATTTCTTTGTATAGTCTAGGTATTAAACCCTAATTGGATATATAGTTTCCAATTGTTTTCTCCCATGGAATGAGTTGTCTTTTCATTTTCATGATAAAATTATTTTAGGTGAAAAACTTTTTAATTTATATGAGGTCTTATCAATTTTTCCTTTGTTGCTTGTGCTTTGGGTGTAAAGTCTAAGAAACCATTGCCCAACACGAGGTGCTGAAGATCATTTCCTATGTTTTCTTCTAGAAATCTTATCTTACTAGTTCTTTTAGATCTTTATACATTTTCAGTTAATTTTTTGTATATGAGATGAGATCAGGGTCCTCTGTCATTGTTTTACATTTGGATATCCAGTTCTCTTAGCATCATTTATTGAATAGACTATTTTGAGTGGACTTGGCAGCCTTGTCAAAAATCAATTGGCCATAGTTATGAGAGTCTATTTCTGAATAATTTTGAGGGTCCATTCAGTTCAATTGGTCTATGTATCTACTTGTCCCAGGACCATGTTGTTTAGGCCACTGTAGCTTTGTAATATGTTTTAAAGTGAAGAAGTGTGTGTCCTCTGAGTTTGTTTTTCATGATGGTTTTGGCTTTTTGGGACTGTATGTCCTTCCAAATAAATGTGTTGACTTGTCTTTTCCATTTCTACAAAGTTGTTTATTGCAATTTTCATTGGGACTGCATAGCATCGGTAATTCATATATCTTGGTATATTTAACCTTCCAATCCATGAGCAGGGAATATCCTTCCATTCTCTTAAAAATTCTTTTTGTATTCATAATTTTGAAGTTTCCCATGCATAATTCCTTTACATCCTCAGTTAAATTTATTCTGGTAGTTGGAAATGGACTTCTTTTTTTCATTTCTTCCTGAAATTATACATAAATACTACTGATTTGCTCATGTTTATCTCAACAAACAGCACTTTGCTGGAATTGTTAGCTTGAATAACTTTGTTGTACAATATACAGGACTTTCTATATATAAGATCATGTCATTTGCAAGGAGAAAGTTTTACTTCTTTTCCTAATTGGATGTCTTTAATTTCTTTTTCTTGCTTACTTGGCTCTGCCTACAACATCCAGTACAATGTTGAATTACATCGGTGACATTGGGCATCCTTGTCTCATTCCAGATCTTGGAAAGTTTTCAATCTTTCACCAGTGATATGGTATTTGCAGTGGTGTTTTTCAAGCATGCCCTTTATAATGTTGGTGAAGTTTCCTTTTATTCTTATTTTTCTAAGTGATTTTAGGAAGAAAGGATGCTGGATTTTGTCACATGCCTTTTCTGCATTAATTTAGATGATATTGTTTTTTCCCCCTTCATTTTTGGTTTTTAAACTCTCCAATCTTTGTGATTTCTTTCTGCTTGTGTTGGATTTAGTTTGTGCTGTTGTTTTGTTAGTTCCTCCTGATGTGCAGTTCGGTGTTTGACTTTTGCTCTTTTTTCTTTTGTAGTTTAAGCATTTAAGGCTATAAATTCCCCCCTCAGTACTGTGTTTGCTACATCCTGTAAGTTTTTGTATGTGGTGGTTTTGTTTTCAATCATCTCAGAATGTTTCCTAATTGCTTTCCTGCTTTCACCGTTGAGACAGTCCTTAAAAATGCTGCTTTCTCAAAGCTGTTGGGGGAGAGAATCAATGCCCAAAGGATGTTCATGAGCCACCAGAATGGCCCCAATGCTGACACAATTTCCTGACTCTACATTTCAAACCCTAACAATTATGTCATTTCCCTCACATGAACCCCCCCCAAAGGTCTAGATGAAGTCCAGACTTGTAGCCCTCTTCCCACAGCATTTTTACATTATCTGTCACCTACTTTGGTGAGCCTCTCTGACAGTCAAGTGACTTCCCTGAGTGGTGGTCTATTTGGCTCCCCAAGCTGGTGCAGAACCCTGGGCATCCCAGACCAACTGCTACACGGCAGCTCCTCAAATGATTAGCTTCATCTTCCACTGAGCAACCCTGGGTGATCAGTTGATGTTCATCAACAGGGATAGTGACCCACTGCACCAGGACTTTTTGGTTCAATGGATGAAGTCTGGAAGCCCCCAGCTTTTTCCCTGGCTAAGGTCTTCAATCCTGTCTGAGCAGCCTGGATTGAAAATAGGCATAGAGTTCACAAGCACTAATTATGTACCTTCTCTGCAAGTGTTCTTCCTCACCAAACCAGGTCCATTCTGGAAGATATGGGTCTGAGACCTTACAGTCCTTATGAATTTTACTGACCATTACTGATAACTACATGCCTTTTTCTTTACTGTTTCACAAGCTGAACTCACTACAGATCTGTGACAGTTAGGCTAATGTGTCAACTCAGCCATGTAATTGTGCCCAGTTGTTTGGTCAAGCAAACACTGAGCTAACTGTAATACAAGAGCATTTATGAACTTTAGTCACCATTGACTCTACTGCAGTGGTAAATCATGGATAGCTGGTTATAATTACATCAGTCAGGGGCATTGCCATCAGCAGTGAGTGATGCTTAACCCAATCAGTTAAATGCCACCCAACATTAAGAAAGCAAAAACCCAATTAAAAGTTATTAACAACCATGATTGTAACATTCTTACATCAATATCAAAATGTACGTGTTAAGGCTAGGGGAGTACAGAAGAGATATACTAAATGTATGCTATGGACCATATTTAGTGGTAATAGTCTGATGATAAATCTCATAATCTGTAACAAATGAATGTTCCACAATGGTGTGGTTGTTGAAGGCTTGTAGTATGGGAATTCTGCATATCAGCATGATTGTTTTGTAAGTTCACAACTTCTTTTATATATATATATATATGGGGGAAGTGATTCTGGCATTGAAAGAGAATTGCCCAGCCCATCTTTGTACAGCCAATATGTCCCAGAATTTGTCAAGAACCTTCACTGGACTTTCATTGCAGCCCCTGGTTGCAGCCTGCCTGTGGAACCTGGACTTGTGAATCCCCATGGCTGTGTGAGAGATTCTTATAGAATCACATGCTATTGACATAATTTCTTGTTGATTCTATTTCCCTAGAGAACACTGACTTATACAGCTTTGTACAGGGAGTGGTGTTTTTTTTTCCAATTTCTACTCAATTTATTCATTTTTTTAAAAGATATTACATTAAAAAAATATATATATGAGGTCCCCATTTGCCCCCACCACCCCCACCCCACCACTCCCCCCTCAGTAACACTCTTCCCCATCATCATGTCACATCCATTGCATCTGGTGAGTACATCTCTGGGCATCGCTGCACCCCATGTCCCGTGTTCCACACCATAGCCCACACTTTCCCATGTTCCATCCAGTGGGCCATGGGAGGACATACAACATCCAGCAATTGTCCCTGGGGTACCACCCAGGACAACTCCAAGTCCCAAGAATGCCTGGAAGTGGTTCTTGAGGAACAGAGTCTTTACATGGGGTGTCTGAGGTGGTTTTGGGAGTTTTGCAATAGTCTGTTTAATTGAACTCAAGGGAACTGACAATTCCCTTTCCAATAACAAAGAGGCTGCTGATGGTTTATGGTGTGAGTTAGCAATTGAGATGCACAGATAGCATCACTGGATTCCCCTACTTCCATACTTATAAGAAGCAAGGATCTGGGTGAGAGTGTTTTTAATACCTTAACAGAGTTCTGTGCAGTCAAACAGTGTAATGATGTTGGCTGGCTCCTCCTAGATAGTCTGGATAGTGTTACAAAAGAAAGAGATGAGTTAAAGGCTTCAGATTTGAAACTTAAACTCCACATGGATGATGCAAAAGTTTCTATGTGTGCTCTGAAAGAAAATCTTGTCTCCTGTGCCACAGGCTTGAAATATCTGAGAACCAAACTCAGACTCTCATTGTATGAGTAATGGAGTTACAAAAGAAACTAAAATCCCAATCCTGCAGGGTTTCTTCAAACTGAAGACTTTGATTGGAAAAGAGTGGAATTCAGAGAATTGGGATGGAGATATATGGGATGATGATATTGATGGAGACATTGAAACCCTGAATTCTGCTGCGACTTTATCACATAAGCCTGCCATGGCCTGCCCTGTCCAGATCATACCTTGCCAACCTTGTATCATCCAATGTCCAGCCTGCTCCAGGGAGTCTGAAACAACTTCCAGCCCTGAGGTGGGTACCAGCCAAACTGCAGCCTGCCCTGCCCAGCCTCTGGCCTGCCCCAAGGAGTCTGGACCTCCTCCCAGCACTGAAACATGTACCAGCTGAACTCCAGCATGCACTGCCTAGCCTCCAGTCTGCCCTGAGGAAACTACCTTCCAACCCCTGCCTGAAGAGATTAATCCTGTCTCACCAGAAGAAAATGCAAGAGAATGCCCTGAGGTCAGTAGCTTGCAAGGCATTTCTAATCCTTCTCCTTACCCACCCCCACCACCTCTCTTGTATTTGAGACCTATTACTAGACTAAAATCACAACAAGACCCCAAAGGTGAAATACAAAGTGTGACCCATGAGGAAGTAATGTATACTCAGAAAGAATGGCATGAGTTTTCAACTTATATAGACAGAAATCATGGGAATATGTGTGGGAATGGATACTAAGGGTATGGGATAATGGTGGAAGAAATATAAAGTTGGATCAGGCTGAATTTATTGATATGGGCCCACTAAGCAGAAATTCTGGATTCCGTGCTATAGCTGGATGGGTTAGAAAGGGCTTTTTTTTTTTTCATTTATTTATTTTTTATTGACTTTGTAATAATATTACATTAAAAAATATATATATATGAGGTCCCATTGAACCCTACCACCCCCACCCCACCTCTCCCCCCCACCCCAGCAACACTCCCTCCCATCATCATGACAGATCCATTGCATTTGGCAAGAACATCTCTGGGCACCACTGCACCCCATGGTCAATGGTCCACACCATGGCCCACACTCTCCCCCATTCCATCCAGTGGGCCCTGTGAGGATTTACAATGTCCAGTGATTGCCCCTGAAGCACCATCCAGGGCAGCTCCATGTCCCAAAGATGTCTCCACCTCTCATCTCTTCCTGCCTTTCCCCATACCAATCAGCCATCATATCCACTTTTCTCAATCCAATGCCACCTTTTCTATGTGGACATTGGATTGGTTGTGTCCATTGCACCTCTATGTCAAGAGGAGGCTCAGATTCCACATGGATGCTGGATGCAATCCTCCCACTTTCAGTTGTAATCACTCTAGGCTCCATGGTGTGGTGGTTGTCCTTCTTCAACTCCATCTTAGCTGAGTGTGGTGAGCCCAATAAGTCAGATTGTAGGTGCTGGAGTCTGTTGAGGCTCAGGACCTGGCTATCACATTGTCAGTCTAGAGATTCAAATCCCCTAAATATATCTTAAACCCCGACACTAACTGCACCTCCAGCACATTAGCATGAAAGTCTTATGAAGAGAGATCCCATCTGAGTCCAGATTCGTCACACATAAACACCAGTTCCAAAGAGGGGCCATCTGACCTGGTAGTTAACCCCATCGGCCATGACCATAACTCCCATGGGTCTCTTTAGCCCTCGAAGGAACCGATATCTGGGGGCTGTATCTGCTTTATCTGTCTCTCAGACTCTGCTCAGTTGTGCATAAGGGCAATCCTTCTGACAGCCTCCAGACTCTTTTTTAGAGACTCGTAGCCATATAAACTCATTTCTCCTTTCCATTTCCCCCTTACATTAGATCAAACAGCATTTTAAAGTCATGTTATTTTATGTAGACAGGGATATTCCGCTGATCCACGTTGAACCTTCCGTATGAGGTCATTTTCCAGTTGCATCATCAGTTGGTAGTTGATAGTGGTCCCTCGGTGCCAGGGAGGCTCATCCCCGGGTGTCATGTCCCATGCTGGGGGAAAGGCATTGCATTTACATGCTGAGTTTGGCTTCGAGACTGGCCACATTTGAGTAACATGAAGGCTGTCAGGAGGAAATTCCCAGGCACAATGTTGCTCTAGGCCTTGTTCTTATTTTAGGCTTATCAGCTCACAAGCATAGTCATTAGCGTCATGGGCTCACTGTTGAACCCTCACTCCCTCCCAGTCCCCGCCGCTGCACCTGGGAGACTGTCGCTGCTCCCCTAGGGACCACGACAGAGCACCACTGGCCAGGAACCCAGTACCCCCCCTGCTGCGGTTTCCAATTGTTGCCACTATGAGTATATCCAAACATTGCCATGTACCCTGGACATATGTTCTGTACAGCTCCCTGTCAGCCATATATCCCCTGTCAATGGTATCCCATACCAGTATTCCTCCATTGCCTTTGTTGAACCACTCTGTGATCCAGAACTCCCTGAAATTTGAAGCCCAATATAATGTCAGGGTCCCTTACTAGGAAATGGCATATAGCGATGGGTTTAAAGGTTATATAAAGAATACGTGTTGACTTGGAAAAAATTCTACATCCTATCTTCCCCCCCCCCTAATTATTGAGCTTCTCTTCACAGGAGCCCTAGACCACAGCAATGCATATATATAGTATACAGCACTCCCATACATCCACCACAAAACCTTTCCCTTCCACAGCGATACTCTTACACCCTATTCACATCATATTTACTTAACCTAATGTACAGAGTCTGAGACAATAGCTTTCAAACAAGGTGGCATTTGTGCTTACATTGTGGTGCATGCTTTAGGATACACAGTTTTTTACATTCTTAGTTAACCTATGTTTTACATTATGGTTTACATTATCAGTCTGTCATCTCCTATATGTTATGCTGTAATATTACATGTTTTATATCCATCCTTGTGTACTCTCATGAAACTCCTCTCTTACCCCCCATTTACCTTGGTTCCACACATTTAACGTCCATTTTTCCTTCCACCTTGGTGCCCACAGTGACAGCCAGCCTCCGTTTCCCAAGGAGCCACTTCCAGATATAGATGGAATAGTGTTCAGGGTCTAACTTGCTCAACTGCCCCAATGCCCTGGGAGCCACCCTTTCTTTCGAGGGATACAGTTCCCTCTATTTGATGGCATTAGTCCTCCCCAGGATGTGGGTCCACCCCCACTCTCACTACTTGGGTTTCTACCCCACGGTGTCACCCACTCTGGCAGAATGAGCATTTAGACATTCCCCAGGAGCCCGTCCTGCATCAGACCCTCCCCTCCGAGCATTCTAAACAGGTAACCCTCTTTATTATATTTTGATATGATTTTCTCGGCATTTTACTCTCCACCAACACCTGACGCTCTCCTGTGTTCGTATGCTACCCCTCCCTCCCCCCACTTTTGGGCAATGTTACCCATCCGCCCATCCCCAGCCTCCCTCAAACCCGCAGAGCCCCAACCAAAGGCAACCCCTGCCCCCCTTTTATCTCTTCTTTGTGTTCATACTTACCACCATCTCGTCTTAAATTCCACCCCTGCAGACATCGGCTCACATCCTTCCTCCACCCTCCAATTTCCTGTAAGCCTATCGTTCAGTCTCTTGCTATCTAGGGCAGCTTGTTTATTTCATATCATTGAGGTCATGTAGTATTTGTCCTTCAATGTCTGGGTTGCTTCACTCAACATAAGGTTCTCAAGATTCATCCATGTTATCACATGTGTTTGTAGTGTGTTTGTTCTTACAGCCGAGTAGTATTCCATTGTGTGTATATACCACATTTTATTGATCCACTCATCTATTGATGGGCATTTGGGTTGATTCCAACTTTTGGCAATAGTGAACAATGCTGCTATGAACATTGGTGTACATATATCTGTTTGCGTCCTTGTTTTCAGTTCTGCTGGGTATATACCCAGCAGTGGTATTGCTGGGTCATATGGCAAATCTATGGCTAGTTTTTTGAGAAACCACCATACTGTCCTCCAGAATGGTTGGATCCTTCTGTATTCCCACCAGCAGTGGATGAGTGTTCCCCTTTCTTCACATCCTCTCCAGCACTTGTATTCTTCTGTTTTTTTCATAGCTGCCAATCTTATGGGTGTAAGATGGTATCTCATTGTGGTTTTGATTTGCATTTCCCTGACAGCTAGAGATTTGGAACATTTTTTCATGTGCTTTTTTGCCATTTGTATTTCTTCTTTGGAGAAGTGTCTGTTTAAGTCTTTTTCCCATTTTTTAAATGGGTTGTTTATCTTTTTATTTTCAAGATATAGGAGTTCTTTATATATGCAAGTTATAAGTTTCTTATCAGATATATGGTTGCCAAATATTTTCTCCCACTGTGTGGGCTCCCTTTTTACTTTCTTGACAAACTCCTTTGAGGTGCAGAAGGCTTTAACTTTGAGGAAGTCCCATTTACCTATTAGTTCTTTTGCTGCTCGTGCTTTTGGTGTGATATTCATGAATCCATTTCCTATTACAAGGTCCTGTAGATGTTTCCCTACACTGCTTTCTAAGGTTTTTATGGTCTTGGCTCTTATATTTAGGTCTTTGATCCATCTTGAGTTGATCTTTGTATAAGGTGTGAGATGGCAATCCTCTTTCATTCTTCTACATATGGCTATCCAGTTCTCCAGACACCATTTGTTGAATAGGCCACTCTCTCCCAGTTGAGAGGGTTTGGTGGCTTTATCAAATATTATGTGGCTATATATGTGAGGTTCTATATCAGAGCTTTCAATTTGATTCCATTGGTCTATGTGTCTCTCTTTATGCCAATACCATGCTTTTTTCACCACCGTAGCTTTGTAGTATGTTTTGAAGTCAGGTAGTGTGATTCCTCCAATTTCGTTTTTCTTTTTCAGTATGTCTTTGGCTATTCGGGGTCTCTTTCCTTTCCAAATAAATTTCATAGTTAGTTTTTCTTGTTCCTTAAAGAAGGCTGTGTTGATTTTTATTGGGATTGCATTGAATGTGTAGATCAGTTTTGGTAGGATAGACATCTTAATAATGTTCAGTCTTCCTATCCATGAACAAGGAATAGTCTTCCATTTATTTAGGTCTTCTTTGATTTCCTTGAACAATCTTCTATAGTTCTCGGTGTATAAGTTCTTTACTTCTTTAGTTAAATTTATTCCTAAGTATTTGATTTTTTTATTTACTATTGTGAATGGTATTTGTTTCTTGATTTCCTCCTGATCTTGCTCATTATTGGTGTACAGAAATGCTACTGATTTTTGCGCATTGATCTTATAACCTGCAACTTTAGTAAACTCATTTATGAGTTCTAGAACCTTTATTGTAGATCTCTCAGGGTTTTCTATGTATAGGATCATGTCATCTGCAAATAATGACATTTTGACTTCTTCCTTTCCCATTTGAATGCCTTTTATTTCTGGCTCTTGCCTCAGTGCTCGAGCAAGTACTTCTAAGACAATGTTAAATAGGAGTGGAGACAGTGGGCATCCTTGTCTTGTTCCTGAGTTTAGAGGGAAGGAGTCTAGAATTTCTCCATTGTACACAATATTGGCTTTAGGTTTTTCATATATACTCTTTATCATGTTCAAAAAATTTCCTTGTATTCCAATCTTTTGGAGTGTTTTTATCAAGATACGGTGCTGTATTTTGTCAAATGCTTTTTCTGCATCAATAGATATAATCATGTGATTTTTTTCCTTCAATCTGTTTATATGGTGTATTACGTTGATTGATTTTCTTATGTTGAACCATCCTTGCATACCTGGGATGAATCCCACTTGGTCGTGGTGTATAATTCATTTAATGTGTTGTTGAATACGATTAGCAAGTATTTTGTTAAGTATTTTTGCGTCTAGGTTCATTAGAGAAATTGGTCTGTAATTTTCCTTTCTTGTGATGTCTTTGTTTGGCTTTGGTACTAGGGTAATGTTGGCATCATAGAAGGAGTTGGGTAATGTTCTTTCTGTTTTGATTTTTTGGAATAGTTTCAGCAGGATTGGTGTCAGTTCTTTCCGGAATGTTTTGTAGAATTCACCTGTGAAGCCATCTGGCCTTGGGCTCTTCTTAGTTGGGAGATTTTTAATAACTGATTCTATCTCTCTGCTTGTGATTGGTTTGTTAAGATCATCAATTTCTTCTTTTGTCAATATGGGCTGCTTATGTGTTTCTAGGAATTTGTTCATTTCCTCTAGATTGTCATTTTTTTGGAATAGAGTTTTTCAAAATATCCTCTTATGATAGTCTTTATTTCTGTGGGGTCAGTGGTGATATCGCCTTTCTCATTTCTTATTTTGTGTATTTGCATCTTCTCTCTTTTTTTCTTTGTTAGTGTTGCTAAAGGTTTGTCAATTTTGTTAATCTTCTCAAAAAACCAGCTCTTGGTCTTGTTTATCTGTTCAAGTGCTTTCTTATTTTCTATTTCATTTAGTTCTGCTCTTATCTTTGTTATTTCCTTCCTTCTTCTTCCTGTTGGGTTACTTTGTTGTTCTTTTTCTAATTCCTTCAAATGTGCAGTTAGTTCTTCAATTTTTGCTCTTTCTTCTTTTTTGATATATGAATTTATGGTTATAAACTTCCCTCTCAGTACTGCTTTTGCTGCATCCCATAAATTTTGGTATGTTGTGTTATCATTATCATTTGTTTCAAGGTAGTCATTGATTTCTTTTGAGATTTCCTCTTTGACCCACTGTTTTTCTAAGAGTGTGCTGTTTAATTTCCAAATCGTGGTGTGAAATCTGGGCTTCTGTCCCTTGCAAATCTCCAGCTTGACTCCACTGTGGTCAGATATAATGTTTTGTATGATTTCAATCTTTCTGAATTCGTTCAGCCTTTCTTTGTGGCCTAGCATATGATCTATCTTGGAGAATGATCCATGTGCACTTTAGAAAAATGTATATCCTGCTGTGTTTGGGTGTAGCAATCTATACATGTCTATTAGATCCAGCTCCTCTAATATACTGTTCAGATGTTTTGTTTCTTTGGTGATTCTCTTTTGAGATGTTCTGTCCAGAGTTGATAGTGGTGTATTAAAATCCCCCACTATAATTGTAGATGTATCTATTGTTTCACTTAGTTTTTCCAGCGTTTGCCTGACATATTTAGAGGCACCCTTGTTAGGGGCATAAATATTTATGATTGTTCGATCTTCCTGACAGATTTTCCATTTCACTAAAATGTAGTATCCTTCTTTGTCTCTCACAATTGTTTCACATTTAAAGTCTATTTTGTCTGATATTAATATAGCTACTCCTGCCTTTTTTTGGTTATTGTTAGCTTGTATGATTGTTTTCCAGCCATTCACTTTCAATCTCCATGCGTCTCTGGGTCTAAGATGTGTCTCTTGTAGACAGCATACGGATGGGTCATATTTCCTTATCCAATGTCCCAGTCTGAATCTTTTGATAGGTGAGTTTAATCCATTGACATTCAGTGTTATTACTATCAAGGAATTATTTGTGTTAGGCATATTTTGATTTGATTTGTGTTTGTCATATTTTGTTTGTATATATATATTTTTGTCTTTTTTGTTGTTGTTGTTGGTCTTATACTCTCCTCCAATTCTGCCTTTCCTGTTTTTTCCTTTCTTCCTGCAGAACTCCCTTTAAAATTTCTTGAAGGGGAGGTTTCTTGTTGGTATACTCTTTCAGTTTCTGTTTGTCTGCGAATATTTTGAACTCTCCATCATGTTTGAATGCTAGTTTAGCTGGATAGAGAATTCTTGGTTGGAAATTTTTTTCCTTTAGTACCTTGACTATATCATACCACTGCCTTCTTGCCTCCATGGTTTCAGATGAGAAATCAGCACTTAATCTTATGGAGCTTCCCTTGTATGTGATGGTTTTCTTTTCTCTTGCTGCTTTTAGGATTTTCTCTTTGTCTTGAGCATTGGATAATTTGACAAGTATATGTCTTGGGGTGGGCCTGTTGGGGTTTATGACTAGTGGAGTGCACTGTGCTTCTTGGATATGTATATCTGTCTCTTTCAGTAGATTTGGGAAGTTTTCAGCCATTATTTCCTGCAACACTCCTTCTGACCCCTTTCCCTTCTCTTCACCTTCTGGAATGCCTATAATACGTATGTTTGAGCATTTTGCATTGTCATTCAGGTCCCTAAGTCCTAATTGGATTTTTTCTATCTCCTTATTGACCCCTTCTACTGTCTGTTTGATTTCTGATGTACTGTCTTCCACATCACTAATTCTCTGCTCTGTGTCTTCTAGTCTGCTGATATTTGCTGCAAGTGTATTTTTGATTTCTTGAACTGTGGTGTTCATTTCCATCATATCTGTTATGTTTTTTCATATGTCTGCAATTTCCCCTCCAAGTGATGTCTTCATGTTGTTAACCTCTTTCATTACTTTGTCAAACTTGTCGGTGATAATTGTTCTGAGATCTTTCATTGCTTGTGCCAAGTTTTGCTCCCCTTCATGATTATTGGTTTGTTGATTGGATTCAGCCATGTTTTCCTGATTACTGGTTTGTTTTGTAGATTTTTGTTGCTTTCTGGTCATCTCTTTATCTTGACAGATTTAATCAGTTCCTTAGCTTCTTTGTCTGCTCTTGGAGGTTAATTAGCTGTTATTTTTGTATAGGTGTTATATCTTCTCTTTGTCACTTTTTTCTTCTTATTCTAGTTTCTTGTTGTTGGTTAAGTTCACTTTAAAGGAAAATATTAGTGTTGGGGAAAGGCAATTGTGTAAGCAAGGGAAAAGTGTAAAGTAGTATTGGTGATATATGTTAACAAAGCAAGAATATGAGATCTGGGAGGATGGAGGTTAGATTCATGTAAATTGTGTAGAGTTATAGCAGTAGGTAGAGTACCTATTATGAGGTAGATGATTGAATATGGGAGGAATATGGTATGAGCTAAAAAGCTATTGATTTCGTGAGAGAGGGAAAGAGAATAAAAAGGTAATAGTTTCAAGCGTGGATAACAGACAGAAAACAAAACATAGGTATTAGAAATTAAGACTTAGACCCTTTGTGGATCGAAGAAAGGGAGGTGGGAGGTGGAATATAGGAGAGCCAGTAGATGGTGGCGGATATCAAGATGTAGGGGAAAGAGGATAGTGTAGGTAGCCTAAATCAGTTTACACAGAAATGAGGCAGTGGAGGATGAGAAAACCCAGCGAATGTGAGGTGTTTCCTGCCGCACCTATTGTATAATTGAGTTAAAATAAACTAAGTAGAATATGAGGGACAAGAGGGAGAGAGACAACAGAAAAAAAGAAAGAAATAAATAAAAGAAAGTGGGGGAAGGGACGAGAGGAAGAAAGTAGAAGGGGATGGGCAAAGGGTGGGGAACAGGTAGGGGAAAGAAAAAAAAAAGAGATATGCATGACCCAGAATTAAAACACCCAGTACACAGCACCTACCATGAAAAAAAGCCTTAAATAACTGAGTAAAAGAAAGACTTTGGGGGATACGCTGTGAGAGAAGACTAGGGGATAATGCGGTGTTAGCAATCAGGAAATTGAAAAAAGTAAAGAATAAGTCAAAATGAAAATAAAAACAAAGCAAAATGAAATGATAAAGAAAGAACGCCAACGTTGAAGGCTAGGGCATTTAAGGACCTCAGATGGACCTCAGTGGGTGATGGATTCAGGGATGGAAAGTCTGAGATATTGAGGTCTCAAGAGATGTGAGTCTCTGTGGTGTGGGCCACCAGATTTTAGGGAATTCAGACCTGGCAACCTCCAATCTGGTCTACAGAAAGCCTGGGAGCCCCACAGTGTAACACAGCCCTCAGGGATCCCCACAGCTGGGTGGCAGCCTTAAGGGGGAAGTCAGATCTGCAAACTCTATATTATGACTGAACCCTGCAATTCATTTACTTAGTTGGGCTCATTAGTATATCTCACTTCAGCTTTTGGACAGCTCCCGTCCTGTGATTCCAAACCACTGCCACTAGAGGGCGCCTCTACACCACAGCCACTTTGCTAGTACAGATCTGAAGCCCGGCCTGTGACTCCGAAAACAGATTCGAAAACCGGATTTCCCAAGCTTCGCAAAATATTCCCTAATCAGCTTCCAGACGTGTCCCCCTCCCTTGCCGCAGCCTAAAACAACTTTCTGATTATGTCTCTTTATTGCCTACAGCTATTTGGGTCGGAGACCGGCTGCCGGGCTTTTGGGGGCGGGGCTTCAGGCGGAAGCACTATTGTTTATGTTCGCAATCACAAGTTTCTCCCGCTTCACAACAAAACACCGTCTATCTTCCCAAATCCCTCTGCAAAGGCGACCCGTCGCATCAACCCGTGCACAGCTCGCCCAGAACTCGTGAACTCCTTAACAGCTCAGAGCCGTCTAAAAGTGGTGCCACTGGGCTGGACCGCGGTTTCCCCCACCCCCAATAGGGAGGAGCCCGTGCGTGGGTCTCACCTACAGGCAATAGAACCCAAATTATATCTACTAGACCAATCCTCTCCATTACCTTTCCACCCAATCGATGTCCAGGCACTTCTGCCCTGCAAAAATCCCAAAAAAGCCTGGCCTTGGAGAGCCTGTAGCCGCGCCCAACCATCTCCTCCCGGGAATACTGCAAAGGCAAGTTCACTCAGCGACCATCTTGCCAGCAGCCCACCTAGAAAGGGCTTTAACAGTTTGTTTGGGTGGCTGATTGAAGCGTGGGCCAAAAGATGGCCTAGCATGTCTGAGGTTGAGATACCCGATTTATGCTTGTACACAGTAGAAGAAGGAATTCAAAGGCTTAGGGAGATTGTAATGCTAGAATGGATTTACCATTTTAGAGCTGCCCACCCACACCAGAAATGTCCAGAGGACACACCTTTAATCAGGATTGTAAGGAATAATTTTGTAAGACTTACTCCATCTTCCCTGGAGAGCTCTGTGGTTGTTGTTCTCTGTAGTCCAGATATAACTGTAGGGGGGACTCTGATGGAATTAGAATCCTTAAACATTATGGGGATGATTGGATGTCAGTCTGGTAAAAGTCAAATAGCAGATAATCTCAAAGTCAAGGTGGGCATGGCTACCACCATGAAAGGCAGATTCAAAAAAGCACTCAAAATAGTCTGAGTTGCATAGAGTTATGGTATTGGATAATACATAATGGGGGACCTAGCAGTGAGATAAGCAGTCTACTAATTTTCTTCACAATCTTTATAAACAGAAGTGTTCTAGGTTGAGTGAATAAAACCCTAACTCAAATTACAGATGCAGAGAATCACAGCACCTTAATCAATTCCAAGACTTGAGATGGTTTACAGACCCAGAGCCCCTTGAATGAGGAGAAGGCCAAGTCTCCTTGGGGGAAGGATCCCATTAAGCTGCCCAAACTTTATACTGTTAATCTTTCTCCCACTTTTCCCCAAGGAGACCTACTTTTACCAGAGTAACTGCATTGGGGAAAAGGAAATGATCAGACATTTCAGTAATTATTAGATACTGGCTTAGAAGTGACATTAATTCCAGGAAACCCAAAATATCACTATGGTCCACAAGTCAGAGTAGGGGCTTATGGAAGTCAGATGATTAATGGAGCTCAGGTCTGTCCCACAGTTGGTCCAGTAGGTCCCTGGACTCATTCTGTGGTTATTTCCCCAGTTGCGGGATGCATAATTGGAATAGACATACTCAGTAAGTGACTAGATAAATCCCCACATTGGATCCCTGACTTGTGGAGTGAGGGCCATTATGGTTGGAAAGGCCAAGTGGAAGCCACTAGAACTGCCCCTACCTAGGAAAATAGTAAATCAAAAGCAATGCTGGATTCCCGGATGGATTACAAAAAGTAGTGCCACCATCAAAGATTTGAAGGATGCAGGGGTGGTGATTCCCACCACAACCTCATTCAACTGTCCTATTTGGCCTGTGCATAAAACAGATGGATCTTGGAGGATGGCAGTAGATTATAGTGAACTTAACCTAATGGTGACCTCAATTGCACCTGCTGTTCCAGATGTGTTACCATTGCTTGTGCAAATCACATCCCCTGGTACCTGGTATGCAGCTGTTGATTTAGCCAATGTGTTTTTTCTCAATTGCTATTAGCAAGAACCACCAGAAACAGTTTGCTTTCAGCTGGCAAGGCCAGCAGTATACCTTCACTGTCCTGTCTCATGAGTTTATGAACTCTATAGCTCTATGTCATAGTATTGTCTGCAGGGATATCGATCATCTCTCCCTCCCTCAGGGCATCACACTGGTCCATTATATTGATGATATCATGTTGATAGGACCTAGTAAGCAAGAAGTAGCAAAGGCTCTAGACTTATTGGTAAGGCATTTGCATAAGAGAGAATGGGAGATAAATCCAATTAAAATACAAGGTCCTTCCACCTCAGTGAAATTTCTAGGTGTCCAGTGGTGTGGAGCATGTTGAGCTATCCCTTCTAAAGTGAAGGATAAGCTGTTGCATCTGACCCCTCCAATGACCAAAAAGAGGCACAATGCTTAGTTGGTTTCTTTGGATTTTGGATACAACACATTCCTCACTGGGTGTGCTACTCCAGCCCATTTACCCAGTGACCAGAAAAGCTGCTAGTTTTAATTGGGTACCAGAACAAGAAGAGGTTCTACTTCAGGTTCAGGCTGCTGTGCAAGCTGCACTCTCACTTGGACCATATATGATCCAGCAGATCCAATGGTGCTGGAAGTTTCAGTGGCAAATAAAGATGCTACCTGGAGCCTTTGGCAGACCCCTACAGGAGGATCACAATGCAGACTCTTAGGATTTTGGAGCAAAGCCCTGCCATCCTCTGCAGATAACTACTCCCCTTTTGAGAAACAGGTTTTGGCCTGCTACTGGGCTATAGTGGAGACTGAATTCTTAACCATGGGACATCAAGTTACCATGAGAGTTGAGTTTCTTATCATGAGCTGGGTATTGTCTGACCCACCAAACCATAAAGTTGGGAGTGCACAGTAGCACTGCATAATAAAGTGGAAGTGGTACATATGAGATAGGACTCGAGCTGGTCCTGAAGTAAGTTACATGAGGAAGTAACCCAAATACCCATGGTCACCACTCCTGCCTTGTTACCTTTTCTTTCCCAGCCCACTGTTTTGGCCTCTAGGGGAGTCCTTACAATCAGTTGATTGAGGAAGAGAAAACTTGGGCCTGGTTTATAGATGGTTCTGCACAACGTGCTGGTAGCACCCAAAAGTGGGCAGCTACAACACTGCAGCCCCTTTCTGGGACATCCCTGAAGGACAGTGGTGAGGGAAAATCCTCCCAGTGGGAAGAACTTGGAGTAGTGCACCTGGTTGTTCATTTTGCTTGGAAGAAGAAATGGCCAGAGGTGCATTTGTTCACTGATTCATGGGCTGTTGCCAATGGTTTGGCTGGATGGTCAGGTACTTGGAAGGAACATGATTGGAAAATTGGTGACAAAGAGGTCCGGAGAAGAGGTATGTGGATAGGCCTTTTTGAGTGGGCAAAAGACATGAAAATATTTGTGTCCCACATGAATGTTCACCAGGGGGTGACTTCAGCAGAGGAAGATTTTAATCAAGTGAATAAGATGACCTGCTCTGTGACTAATGCTGTCTCTTTCCCCAGCCACTCCTGTCATTGCCCAGTGGGCCCATGAACAAAGTGGCCATAAGGTAGGGATGGAGGTTATGCATGGGCTCAGCAATATAGACTTCCCCTTACCAAGGTTGACTTGGCTATAGCCACTGCTGATTGCGCAACCTGCCAGCAACAGAGACCCACACTCAGCCCCTGAAATGGCACCATTCCTCAAGGTGACCAGCCTTCTACCTGGTTGCAGGATGACCTCATTGGACCACTCCACCATGGAAGGGGCAGTGATTTGTTTTAACTGGAATAAGACACATACTCTGGATATGGGTTTGCATTTCCTGCATGCAATGCTTCTTCTAAAACTACTATCTGTGGACCAACCAAATGCCTTATATACCTCCATAGCATTCTACACAGCATTGTTTCTGATCAGGAAACCTATTTAACAGCAAATGATGTGTGGGAATGGGCACATGCCCTTGGAATTCACTGGTCTTACCATGTTCCCCATCACCCTGAAACAGCTAGGTTGATAGAATGGTGGAATGGCCTTTTGAAGACTCAAATACAGTGCCAACCAGGTGGCAATACCTTGCAGGGCTGAGGCAGTGTTCTCCAGGAGGCTGTGTATGCTTTAAATCAGTGTCCACTCTATGGCACTGTTTCTCCCATAACCAGGATCCATGGGTCCAGGAATCAAGGGGTAGAAGGGGGAGTGGCACCACTGACTATTACACCTAGTGACCCACCAGGAAAATTTTTGCTTCCTGTCCCTGCAACCTCAAACTCTGCTGGCCTACAGGTTTTAGTCACAAAAGAAGGAGTGCTGTCACCAGGGAACACAACAATGATTCCATTGAAATGGAAGTTAAAACTGCTACCAGATCTCTTACCTCTGAATCAACAGTCAAATAAGGGAATTACTGTACTGGCTGGGGTGATTGATCCTGACTGTCAAGGGGAACTACTACTGCATCTACATAATAGGAGTACAGAAGAGTTTGCCTGGAATACACGAGATCCTGTAGGGAATCTCCTAGTACTGCCATGTCCTATGATTAATGTCAATGGAAATTTGCAACAACCCAATCCAAGCAGGACTAACAATGGCCCATATTCTTCAGGAATGAAAGTTTCAGTCACCCCACCAGGCAAAGAACCATGGCCAGCTGAGATGCTTTCTGATGGTTTGGAAACATGGAATGGGTAGTGGAAGAAGTGATAAATGCGACGGTTTGCTCGGTCGGTAGAGGTGGGGTCTGGCTGCGGACGAGGGGTTGGTCCAGCTCAGGACGAGGGGTCGGTCCCACTTGGGACGAGGGATCGGTCCCGCTTGGGACGAGGGGTCAGTCCGGCAGCAGACGAGGGGTCGGTCTCACAGGGGTTGCATGGTTCGGCTGATGGGGTCGCCTGGTGAAGCCGGCGATGAAGGGGTCACCCGGAGAAGCAGGCGACGAACTGGGGACAAGGGAGGCCAGGCCCTTGTCGGGGGCTCTCAGGACTGGAGGGCGCATGGCAGAAAACTACCTCGGAGACAAGGTAAACACGCAAGTCCACTTTAGTGAGGGAGAGGCAACAGTTTTATAGGGGCTGGGGAAGGCTGATTGGTCGAAGCCATGCCCTGTTCTGATTGGTTGCCGGCGAAAGGTCAGTGGGCGGTACTGGATGGGGGAGGGGTGGTGGTTAGGGATTGGCTGTCGCTGTTGCTGGGGGAAGGGACAGGGTTTAGGGATTGGTGGCTGCTGTTGCTGGGGTGGAGGGCAGACTTGAGTTTCCTGCCCACGCCTGGCTGTTGCTGCTGTCGGGGGAGGGGAAAAGGGCAGACTGGAATTTTCCGCCCTGTGCCTGTGCAGAGAGAAAGAAGAAGAAGGGTGCCGCCCCACAGGCATCGTGTGGCGCCATCCGGGAGGAGGGACGGCCATGGAAGCATGGCTGCCAAGAAGGGGAGATCCGGGTGGCGGTGAGTCCGACCAGCCACCCTATTATGGGGGCAGCAGCTTGGCCTGCCGCGGCTGCTCCCCCGCCAGGCCAGCAAACCACACCTCAGCCCGAGGGGTGACCGCAGATAAATATGAACTTTGTCATGTGACCAGTTAGAAAAGTAAATGGTCATGAATCTTTCTTCCTTGTTTCATTATTATGATGATTTTATATGTACACAAAACAAATTTCTTTGTCTTCTTCCCCAAACTTTTGCCTTATATAACAAGTTTTATCAATTTAATGTCATAATATTTGAGGATATCAAGTTTGAGAGTGAATATTACTCAAGAACTTGCACCCTATTCTATATGGAATTAATATGTTTCCAGTTGTACACAAGAGAGTTGAACATTGTTAGGCAGAAATACAGATATATGCATGTCTGTTACTGTTTTTGCTTAGAGACTAAGTATGGTTTAAGGTAATGTGTATGGTTACCAGGTTGACAAGGGGTGGACTGTGATGGTTAGGCTATTGTGTCAACCAGACCATGTAATTGTGCCCAGTTGTTTGGCCAATCAAGCACTGGACTAACTGTAATACAAGGGTATTTATGGACTTCAGTCACCATTAACTTTATTTTAGTGGTAAATCATAGATAGCTGGTTATAATTGCATCAATCAGGGAGATTGCAATCAGCAGTGAGTGACACTTAACCCAATCAGTTGAATCCCTTAAAAAAGGGAAGTAATTCCAGCATTGAGAGAGGATTTCCCAGCTCATCTTCAACAGCCAACATCTCCCAGAACTTGTCATGAACCTTCATTGGACTTTCATTGCAGCCCCTGGTTGCAGCCTGTCTGTGGAACCTGGACTTGTGCATCACCATAGTTGTGTGAGAGACTCTTATAGAATCACATACTATTGACAGATGTCTCTTGCTGATTGTTTCCCTAGAGAACCCTGACTAATACAAGATCCAATGATTTATGGTTCACAGAAGAGCAGACATTGTGGATTATTTGTTCTTTCAGAGGCTTCAACAACCTTTTGAGAACCCATCCTGCTTTCAGCCCAATCCCAAAACCCCCAAAGAAAACAACCAGCCCTGTTCTGTGAGATGAGCTACAACCTTCCCTATGTGTCCCAATAAGACCTTTGAGAGAATTGCATCCCTCTGTTAAGGAGGGTAATTACACGCCTACATCATCAGAGAGTCCCACAAATTCTTACATATCTAGGTCAACTGAAGCTCAACCAGAGATCACTCCATGTGATATGATTTAGTCTATCACAATCTCACAGGAGAGATATGCTTCACTACATGAGTTTTCACAAGGCTTTGCCCTGTTTTAGCAGAGATGACGGAAGCAGGGAGATAGAGTGAGTGCAAAGCTGAATAGAAGAAACAAATCAATGGCCCAGTGTATAAAGTGTGGCCCAAAGGTGACCAGTTCCATTCATGTATCTCACCACAGCCATGGGATTCTAGTGAAACAAACAATCCTGTGTTGTATCTTATCACATTTGCTTAATGTGCATACAGGAAACAGCTACTTATATGTAAATGCAAGAATCTCAACAATATCTGTGGATGGGGGTTAAAATGGGTATATTGATGTGAATTCCTGAAGTTGACCATAAAAATAAAGACAGGATTAAACAGTAGACAGAAGGAAGGAACTTAAAGGCTTGGTGGCACTGCAGTCAGTATGGACTCAGTCTTCTTTCACCCCTCCCCCCTGCCCAGTGCATTGATGCTCAGGAATGTGCTTCCATCTTCAAGTCTAGAGCCACATAAGTGGTCTATTTAGCTAGCTGGGCATGGCAGCCACCTCCGAGCCTCCCCTTGCCTGTGTGGCAGTCAAATGTCTTCACTTCACTCTGTGTATAACTATCAGATTTGGGTGAGCAATTCCTTGACTTCCTTTTATTCCTGTGGACAAATCTAAACCATCTTCTCTTAGAACCTTCCTCTGGCCACCTGTGAGGCTGGGTTGATTGTCTTCTGGCCATCCAGCTCATGTTCTCTGAGGACCTCTGGTGCAGCAGGGAGGGGTGTGGATCTGGACTCCTGCCCTCCAGGGAAACCTCCAGTATTGCTGTATGGGCTCATGAAAATGGCATTTTGTTTGGCACATGAAGTCATGGGAGAGGTCTGTGAGTTCTGGATGGAGCTGCTTTCTGAGCAATTGGAACAGAGGTTTCTCTTTAGAGGTCCAGGTCTTCCAGGAAGGAGGAGAGGCCCTCACTGACACCTGGAGCATAAATGTAAACTTTGTGCTCCAGAGCCGAAGAGGCGCATCTAAGACTGTGCAGAGCTGGTGGCAGGGGCAAAGCTTGCCCAGGCAAGTTCCCATAAAGAGCAGATACATAGGGTGGGCCTCTGAATATCTTACCATGGTCCAGAAAAACTCTATTAAAGGCAGAGTCCACCCTGATTGACTTGTGCCTGGGGTGCAATGGAGGAAAGAGCATGCACAAACACAGGCAGGATGTTGGTGTGTCAAAGCCTGTGGTCCAGCCCCCAGGACACTCCTGCATTACTGGACTCTGTTGTTTGAAAATCATGTTTGGTATGATTGAGAAAGGACTTAATGGTAGATATACCCAACCTTCTGCTCCAGCACCAGCACTGCCATCATCCATGTAAGGCAGGAGTCCCCTGAACTTGCAGGGCAGAATCAGGTGGGTCATTGGTCTTAGACTCTTGGAAGCCTACTATAGGAGGAGCTGTGGGGTCAGCACCAGGAAATCTTGCATTTTCTCCAGGGTGACTGACAACCCATGCACAGCTGAAAAGTAGTGGCCACCCAGATCCTGCTGTAGTATGGTCAACCTTGGTAGGGAGGATGGCTGGAAAAGACCAACTTCCCCTCTAACCCAGCAATCCTACTCCTAGGTATTCAGCGAAGAGAAATGAATACTGTTGCTCACTCCACAAGTTGTATGCCAATGTTTTAGGTGCTTTATATGTGTCTCTTAGATAAAGGACTATTTAGGTCACAATTTTTCTAGAGTTTTTTGCAATTGTTTTTTTCTCTCTATTTTTTAAAAATTTACATTAAAAAATATAAGCAGTCCACAAATATCCCCCACCCCCCTCACCCACTCCTCCCACATGAACAACCTTTTTCAGCATCATGGGATATTCATTGCATTTGATGAATACATTTTGGAGCACTGCTGCACCACATGGATAATGGTTTACATTGTAGTTTACACTCTCCCCTAGTCCACCCAGTGGGCCATGGCAGGACATACAATGTCAAGCATCTGTCCCTGCAGTTCCACCCAGGACAACTCCAAGTCCTGAAAATGCCCCCACATATCTCCTCTTCCCTCTCCCTACCCTCAGCAGCTACCATGGCCACTTTCTCCACCTCAATGCTACAATTTCTTCCATTACTAATCACAATAGTTTCATAGTACATTATCAGCAAGTCTACTCTTGTCCATACTCTATTCCTCCATTCTGTAGAACCTGGGATGGTTGTGTCCACTCCACTTCTATATTGAGAGGGGGCTTAGATTCCACATAGATGATGGATGCAATTCTCCTGCTTGCAGTTGTAGGCACTCTCAGTTCCCTGGTGTGGTGGTTAACCTTCTTCACCTCCCTGTTAGGTCGCTGGGTTAAGTCCAATAAACCAGAGGGTAGGAGTTGCGAGTCTGCTGAGGCTCAGGACCTGGCTGTCACATGGACAGTCCAGAAATTCAGGTCTCCTGAGTACACACCAACACTAGCACCAACCACAGATCTGGTGAAAGTAACAGAAGAGGCATGTGTAGAAAGGTCACATCTGAGTCCAACTCCATCACACTCAGGAACACAAACTCCAAAGTTGGGTCAACTGACATGGCACTGAACTGATTGCTCTGAGAATAACATATGTATACCAATCTAGTCAAATGTATTAGAGTTAACATAGCAATTCAACTGACAGCCTTTGAAGCACTTGGATCATTTCAACCCCACTTCTTATAGTGGTCACCTACATTCCCTCTACATGGAGGGTGTCCTACCACCCAGAGTAGAGTCTAACTTTTACAAAAATGTTGTATCTTTTAAAATATAAGAAACAATTTTAAAGTTTAAAAATAGGTTATTTCCTTTACCCATTTCTGGACTATATCTTTTATTCCTGAAGCTTCCTTCTTGTATCATTTCTATTCAGCCTGAAGCAGTTCCTTTCACATCCTTATAGAGGAAGGACTCTAGTGAAGAAGTCTGTTTTTCAGTCTGTCCTTTCTTAATTTTCCCTTCAAAGTGTAAGCAACATTTGCAGCCTAAACTCTTTTTGGTAAATAACAATTCCTTTCTTTCAGCACTTTAAAGTTAAACTCCCTTATGCCATGTATGTTTTCTGATGGGAAATAGTCCTTCAAAATAATATTTTCCTACATGTAATGTTCATTTCTCTATGCCTCTTTTCAAGATGTTTCATTTCCTGTGCCTCTTTTCAAGATTTTTCAAGATTGACTTCATTTCTTCAATTGTTTGACTGGATTTTCTCCAGGTGACATTTTCTGAAATCTTTGGGATCTGTATTTGCAAGTTGGGTGGTGTTCAGTCACTTTTAACATATTTATTTCACATCAAATTCCTTCTATCTCCTTCCATCTTTGGAATGAATATTAAAAACTTTAAGTGTCCTACAGTTCTTTTAGACTGTTAATTTTGTATCCTCTTTCTGTGTATATACTGAGCTTAAATGATTTCTACTCATCTAGCTTCCAGCATGACAGTATTTTCCTCTGATGCCTGCATTTTATTAAGTCCACCAGTAATTTTTTTGTATTTGATAATTTAGTCTGAGCTCTGAAATATTCATTTACATCTTTTAATTCCTTCTGTTTATCTACTGAGAACTCTTTTCTTTCCGTTCATTCTAAGGATTTGGTTTCTCATTGAGCAACATATAGTAGGTATTTTGATTACCCTTTCTGTGGTTACTTAAGGACTGTTTCTGTTTATAAGTATTTACCCTTGAAAAGAGAGCAAATTTATCTAGTTCTGTTGTAAGACATTACCCTGGAGAAGAGAACAGATTTACCTGGTTCACTGCATGTTATGTAGTATAATTTTGGGTAATATTCTGGTTAGCATGCTTATTGTATTTTGATACTTTTTCAAAGTTGTTTTTATAATGTGAGACAATTAAAGATTCCATGTGAATTTGAGGATTAAGTTTTCCATTTCTGTAAAAGTAAAGTAGGAATTTGATAAATATGTCATTGAATCTGTAGCTCACTTTGGGTAGTATTGACACATTAACAATACTTTGACTTATGAGACATGACCAATGGATGTCCTGCCTTTGGTTTCAGTCTTCAATTGTGTTCAGCAGTCTTTTTTCTAGTTTAGTGTACAGTGTTGCACCTATTTCATTAAATTTATACTTAGGACTTTTTCTTTTAGATGTCAATTGAGTAGAATCTTTTCATTTTCATTTCAGATAATTCTTTGCTGGAGTGTCAAAATGTAACTAATTTTTGGATTTTTGTTTTATACTCTGCAAATATACTGAATTAATTTAGAAGATCCTTTTTTTTAAGTTTCCTTTTGGATTTTGTACATAAAGGATCACGTAATCTTTGTAAAGAGGTAGCTTTACTTCTTCCTTTACAATTTGTATGCCTTTTATATTCTCTTGCCTAATTGCTCTGGACAGAACTTCCTGTACAATAATGAGTAGCAATGATGAAATTGATATACCTTAACCTGTTCTTGGCTTTGGGTTGTGGATTTTCAGAATTTCACCATTGACTATAATTTTAGCTGTGAGTTATTGTACATGATCTTTCATCACATTGAGGAAGTTAATATCTCAAACTATTTTCCAGAGTGTTTTTTTACATAAAAGGATATTGGATTTTGGAAATAACTTTTCTTTGTTCATTGAAATGTTCATGCAGTATTTCCTTACATGAGAAGTAAGGATTATAACATTGAATGATATTGTGTTGAACCCCTCTTTTGTTCCTGGGATAAATCACCCTTGATCAAGGGATAATTCTTTTATTTTTTGTATAGTTTATATATTTTTTTAAAAAAAGATACTTAGATTATATGAATGTTACATAAACAATATAGGGAATTCCCATATGCCCTGCTCCCTACCCTCCCATACTTTCCCACATTAACAACATCCTTCATTACTGTGATACATTTGTTACAATTGATGAACACATTTTGGAGCACTGGACCACTAAGCTTGGATTGTTTACACTATAGTTCACATTCTCTCCACATACATACATACATACATTTATTTATTATTTATTTATTTATTTATTTATTTATTTATTTATTTATTTATTTATTTATTTCTCTCTCCTTCCCCTCCACCCCAGTTGTCCACTCTCTGTGTCTATTTGCTGCATCATCCTGTTGTGTCATTTCTCCATGTGGGTGGTGCCATTCTCAGGCAGGCTGCACTTTCTTTGGCACTGGGTGGCTGTCCTTGCAGGATGCACTCCTTGTGTGTGGGGCTCCCCTGCATGGGGGACATCCCTGCATGGCATAGCACTCCCTGCACACATCAGCACTGCACATGGGCCAGCTCCACATGGGTCAAGGAGGCCCAGGGTTTGAACCGTGGACCCCCCATGTGGTAGATGGATGCCCTAACCACTGGGCCATGTCTGCCACCTCTCTCCACATTTTTGTAAGTTATCACAAGATATATAATAGCCTATATCTGTCATTATAATGCCATTCAGGACAATTCCCACATCCTGAAAATGCCCCCAAAGTAGACCTGTTTTTCCCTCTCCTTCCTCTCAGAACCTCCAGTGACCACTGCCTCCACATCAGTGATAAAAGTTCTTCCATTGCCAGGATCATAATGAGTCTGTAGTAGAATAACAATAAGTCTACTCTCATCCATTGTTCATTCCCTGAACTGGAGGTTTCTAGGATAGTGATGCCCACTTAACCTCTGAGAGCGGGCTTAGATCCCATGGGGCAGATGGATGGGACTATCTTGCTTCCATTTGAAGACTCTCTCTGTTCCTTGACATGCTTGTTGT
This sequence comes from Dasypus novemcinctus, assembly GCF_030445035.2. Classification (NCBI taxonomy): domain Eukaryota; kingdom Metazoa; phylum Chordata; class Mammalia; order Cingulata; family Dasypodidae; genus Dasypus; species Dasypus novemcinctus. The sequence goes on along the minus strand of NW_026688308.1, from coordinate 27,312 downwards.
CCATCATCATCTCCTTGTTGTCCTGGGTGAGTCCAATGAACTGGAGAGTGGGTGTTGCAAATCTGTTGAGAGTCAGGGCCGAATGGTACATGGACAGACCAAAGATTTAAGTCTCTTGGACATACACCTCTTAACTCTGGTACTAAAAATAGGTTCAGATATAAGGGACAGAAAAGCCTCATGTAAGGAAAATGCAACTGAGTCCAGCTCTGACACACTGGGATTTCCAGACTGGCCACCTTAAAATATTCAAAGATCCAGTTTTTTGCACATGCACTGAAACAAGAAAAAATACTACACACACAAGGTAAAAGACAGTTAATAGAAACTATCCCCCATTAAACTCAGATTTTTAAAAATTTATTGAAGTATATCACTCATGTAAACATACATAAACAATAAACAAATATTAATAGTTGTGAACTTACAACACATATATAACATCATACAGGACTCTTGTACCTCACCATACCACCAATACCTTGCATTGTTGTTAGAATTTTTAACTAATGATTAGAGAGCATTGTCAAAGTATTATTACTAACTGGAGTATTTTCCCCAACCCACCCTATTATTATTATCTTTATATCATTTATATATGAACATACAAAACCGTAAGTTGGGAACTTACATAGCAAACGTGCATAATATAATACAGGCGTCCATTCATCAATCCTTCACCAACACCTTGCATTGTTGTGAGATATTTGTTACAAATTATGAAAGAATATTGTCAAAATCTTCCTAATAACAGTCCTTATCTTCTATTTCATGTATGTTTTCCCAATCCATGCTATTATTTTTAAAATATATTTTTATGACAGAAGTTGTAAATTTATAAAACAATTGTGCACACATGCAGAATTCCCAAACAATACCCCTCTATCAACACACCACACTGTGGTGGGACATTTATTACAAATAATATAATATCATCTGATTGTTACCACATCCATAGTGTACATTTAGCACACATTTTCCATACTGCCCCATTATCAGTACTGTACATTCTTTGGCATAAATGAAAGAATATTGTATTATTACTGATATCCACAGTCTATAGGTCACTCCAGTTGTATCTTTCCCATGCTTCTTCACATTCCCACAACCCTGCAATAAGTACATTTACTCCAGCTAACAAAGGACAATCTTGCATCTATACCATCAACCTTAATTCTCATGCCTCTCTTGGTTTACTGTGCTATTCAGTTCCCAGAATATTCTCTAGCATTCTGTTCATTGGCATTTACATACCTAGACTTCTACCATTTTCAGCCATATCCCCATTTATAAACTAGCTGTTACTATGTGTTTCCATCCACTCTATGCATTTCCACACATTTACATTAAAGCTTTTAAAACTACATACATTGAACATCAGTAGTCCATCTCAGTCCTTCTCTTATCTCCTTTAAGAATCTGCCACCTAACACCAGGTCTTGAAGCCATTTTCCTACAATTTCTTCTAGAAGCTGTATTGTTCTTGTTTTATTTATTTGTTTATTTTTTTAATCCATTTTGAGTTAATTTTTGGATAAGGTGTGAAATAGGGGTACTTTTTCCTTTTTTTTGGCTTTGGATATCCAGTTCTTTCAACACCATTTGTTGAATGGACTGTTCTGTCTGAGTCGTGTGGGTTTGACAGGCTAGTCAAAAATCACTTGACCATACATGTGAGGGCCTGTTTCTGAACCATCAGTTTGGTTCCACTGTCTTTTGCCAGTACCATGCTGTATTTACCATGATTGCTAAGTAATACAATTTAAACTCTAGAGAGGAAAGTTCATTTTTCCTTTTTAAGATGTTTCTGGCTATTGAGGACCACTTACCCTTCCAAATATTAGATAGTCATGTTTTCAAAAAATTTTTATCCCCCATCTTGTGGCTTTTTTGATGTGCTGTCTGCTTTCTGTGTCCATTCACTGTGTTCCTTCTATGTGTGTACTTATTTATTTATTTCCCCTCCCCTCTTGCAGCTTGCTTGCTGTCTGCTCTCTGTGTCCATTTGCTGTGCTCTCTTTTGTGTTTTTTTTTTCACTTGTCTCCCTTTTTTTGTTGCATCACCTTGTTGAGTTGCCTCTCAACAGTGCTGCGGGCTGGGTGGCGGGTGAGCCTGCCTTTCACAAAGAGACCCTGGGACATGAACCCAGGACCTCCCATATGGTAGATGGGAGCCCAACTGATTGAGCCATAGCCACGTCCCTGTGTATTCAATTTTAAAAATGTTGGTGGAATTTTTATCAGAATTGCATTGAATCTGTGTATCAATTTGAGTAGAATTGATATCTTAAAGATACTTAATCTTCCAATCCATGAGCATGGAATGTTCTTCCAGTTATTTAGGCATTTCTTGATTTCCTTTAACATTGAGTTGCAGCTTTCTGAATACAAGTGCTTTACAACATTGGTTTAAGTTTATTCCTGAGTATTTGAGTTTTCTGGCATGTTTTATTTTCATCACTCTTTTTACACTTTTAGTTATTTTACTGATATAATCTTGATTTCTAGACTCTCTGCTAGGCCCATCTCTCCAGTCTTTTTTTTTCAGGCTCTAGCCCACCCTTTAGAATTTCCTGAAAATCTCATCTGTTGGTTAGAAATTCTCTCAGTTTCTGGTTATCTGTGAATATTTTAAACTCTCATTTTTTTTAGCAAATTTTTTTCTTGTCTTTTTTCAGATACATAGATCACACAAAATGTTACATTAAAAAAATAAGATGTTTCCGTATACCCCACTCCTTAGCCACTCTCTCCTCCCACATCAACAACCTCTTTCATCAGTGTGGCACATTAATTGCATTTGGTGAATACATTTTGGAGCACTGCTGCACTGCATGGATTATAGTTTACATTGTAGTTTACACTCTCTCCTAGTCCATTCAGTGGGTTGTGGTAAGATATATAAGGTCCTGCATCTCTCCCTCAGATATCATTCAGGACAAATCCTAGTCCTGAAAATGCCATCATTTCACACCTCCATTTTCTTCTCCCTGTCCTCAGCAACACCTGTGGCCACTATCTCCACATCAATGGTACAATTTCTTCCATTGCTAGAGTCACAATAGTTCTATAGTAGAATACCAGTAAGTCCACTCTAATCCATATTTTATTCCTCATCCTGTGGACCCTGGGATTGTGATGTCCACACCACCTCTAAATCAAGAGGGGGTGTAGATCCAATATGGTTGATTGATGCAATTCTCCTGCTTGTAGTTGTCTACTCTCTCAGTTCCCTGGTGTGGTAGTTGACCATCCCCACCTCCCTGTTAGCTGACCTGGTTAAGGTCAATGAAACCAGAGAGTAGGTTTTACAATTCTGCTGAGGCTCAGGGACGAGCTGGCACATGGACAGTCCAGAGATTCAATTCTTCTGAGCATACACCAACCCCAGTGCCAGCCACATGTTCAGTAAAAGTGACAGAAGAGGCATGTGTAGAGATGGAGTCCAACTCCATCACACTCAGGAGCACAAATTCCAAAGTATGGCCCACTGACAAGGCACTGAACTCCAGAGCCATCTACCATGACCAGAGAACCTGTGTGTTTCCATAGCCCTCAGGAGCACCACTACCTGGGGTTGTATCTACTTTGCTATCTCTGGGATCCTTCTGAGACATGCATAAGCATGACCCCTCTGATGACCTCCTGACTCATTTTGAAATCTCTTAGCCATATGAATTCATTTGTCTTTACCATTTCACCCTTTTATTGAAGGTCTTTTCCTAGTTGCATCACCAGCTAGTAATTGGTAGTAATCCCTCAGCACCAGGGAGGCTTATCACCATGAGTCATGTCCCATACTGGGGGGAAGGTAGTGCATACTGAGTTTGGCTTAGATAGTGGCCACATTTAAGCATCACGGAGGCTCTCAGGAGGTAACATTTAGGTACCTTGCAGCTCTAGGCCTAGTTGAAATTTCAAGCACACAGGCTTATAAGCATAGTTCTCAGTATCAAGGGCCCATCATTCTACCATCCTTCTCTGGTCTTTGCCCTAGGACTTGGGCGATTGTTGCTGTTAAATTGGGGAATGCAGTAGAGCTCAACACTCCCTCAGTTGTCATGTCTACCTTGAAGGACAATACCCAATGAATATCTGAACATATTTATATACTCTATATACCTGAGAAAGAGGATATCACCACTGACCCCACAGAAATAGAAACTATCCAAAGAGTATACTTTGAAAGTCTCTATGCCAACAGAAAGACAATTTAGTGGGAATGGACAAATTCCTAGAAACACATAAGCAGCCTACATTGATGAAAGAAGTTGATCTCAATAAACCAATCACAAATAAAGAGAATCAGTTATTTAAAACCTCCCAACTAAGAAGAGTCCTGGGCCAGATGACTTCACAGGTGAATTCTACCAAACATTCCAGAAAGAACTAACACCAATCTTGCCTAAACTCTTTCAAAAAATTGAAATAGAAGGAACATTGCCTAACTCATTCAATAATGGCAACATTACCCAAAAGCCAAACAAAGACACCACAAGATAGGAAAATTACAGGCCAATTTTTTAAATCCTCAACAAAATACTTGCTGATCATATTCAACAACACATCAAATGAATTATACACCACGATCAAGTGGAATTCATCCCTGGTATGCAAGGATGATTCAACATAAAATCAGTCTATGTAATTAATATGTCACATGACCAGAAAAGGAAAAAAATCACATGATCGTATTTTTAGATACAGAAAAAGCATTTGACAAACTAAAGCACCCGTTCCTGGTAAAAACACTGCAAAAGATAGGAATAGAAGGACATTTTCTGAACATGATAAAGGGTATATATGAAAAACCCACAGCTAACATAATTTACAATGGTGAAATCTTAAGTTTGCCCTCATTTTTGAAGGACAATCTTGCTGGATATAAGATTCTTGGCTGGAAGTTTTTCTTTTGTAGTATCTTAGGTATATCACACCATTGTCTTGTCTTCATGGTTTCTGGTAAGAGATCAGCACTTAATCATTTTGGATATCCCTTATATGTTATGCATTGCTTTTCTCTTGCTAGTCTCAGAATTTACGTCTTTGGCATTTTACATTCTTTTTAGTATGTGTCTTGAAGTTTGTCTATATGGACTTTTTCGGATGGGAGTATATTTTGCTTCTTAGACATGGATGTTTATGTCCTTCAATAGGATTGGGAAATTTTCTGTCATTATTTCTTCAGATATTCTTTCTGCCCCTTTTCCTATCTCTTCTCCTTCTAGGACACCCATGACCCATATGTTTGCATTTCTTTTGCTGTCATTTAGTTTCCCTGAAACCTTGTTCAATTTTTCTATTCTTTTCTTCATCTGTTCTTTTGTATGTTCACTTTCAGAGGCCATTTCTTCAAGCTCACAAATCCTGTCTTCCACCTCCTCAAATCTGCTATTATATGATTCCAAAGTTTTTAAAATTTCATTTATTGTGCCTTTCATTCACATAAATCTGCTATTATTATATGTATGCTTTCAAATTCTTCTTTGTGCTCATGCAATGTCTTCTTAGTATCCTTAATCTCTTTAGCCATCTCATTGAATTTATTAAGGAGATTTGTTTGAACATCTGCAATTAGTTGTCTCAGCTCCTTTATGTCATCTGGAGGCTTATCTTGTTCCTTTAACTGGGCCATTTCTTCTTGTGTCTTGGTGTGCATTGTGATTTTATGTTGGTATCTTGGCGTCTGGCTTATTAGAGTATTTATTTTGGGTGAGGTTTTCTCTTTAGTTTAGGACTTCCTGCTATTTCTCCCTTCCTGGTTGTGCAGTAGGTGCTATATGCTGTGGAGGCTCAAACTGCCTGCATTGCCTAAGGGACCAATGAAGGTTTTCCCAACTTTCTTCTTTCCAAGGGTTGGGACAGAATAATCCCAAGTATGCAGCCCTAGACTCTAGTTGCCCAGAGAGACTGATGAAGTTTCACATCCCTTTCTTCCCTGCCTGGGGTGAGGATGGAGCTGCAGGTGTGGGCAGCAATCTATGCAGTGCAGGTTCAAGATGACTGCTGTTGACCTGATAGACTTCTGATTATTCAGTCTGTGCCAGCCAAATGTACCTGAAGTTACCTGGATAGGACGGTGCAGGGCCGGCCAGTCTCTTCCCTACCAGAGGTGGGGCTGAAGCCTAGTCTAGGACTGCAGGCTCATCTGGGTGAAAGAAACTGGTTCCTACCATCACCATGACTTTTGGTCAGCCGAGCTTCCCCTCAGGCTGGGGTTTGGAGTCAAAATGGTGGCCATTGGACTCTTTCCAGCTTAGACAGGTTCATACTTTACCTGTTCTTAGGGTTAGACTTTAGTAAGCTGAATTTACTAATCAGTAGCTGAAATCATGACCAACCATCTCCTTCTTCCCTGTTTTTTGGAAATGGAGCTTCCAATTCCAGCCACAGAATAGCTCCTGGGGTGGCTCATGCTGCCAAAGTAGAATAAACACTGGCCTTCGTGGCTTGGCTGGTAATTTCCTGGAGAGGCTGATGCAGGTCCCTGCAGCTTCTTCCCTGCTGGAGGTGACACTGGTGCCTAGGCTAGAGCTGCAATCTGACCTGGATTGAAGGAAACTGGTCCCCACCAGCTCTGTGATTGTCAGTCCACCCTGCTTCCCCTCATGCCAAGTGTGGAGTGAAGATGGCAGCTACCAGCCTCTTTTTGACATGGACAGTCCCAAACTTTAGTTGTTCTTAGGATTATACTTTGGCCCACTAAATTTACTCATCAGCAGCTGAAGTTGGTGCCCAACTATCTCTTCCTCCCCAATTTTTGGAAGTGGAGCTTTCAATTCCAGCCATAGAACAGCTTGTGGTGTGGCTTATACCTTCAGTAGAGGATGGGCACTGGCCTCCGTGGTTTGGAGTGATCTACTTACAAGTTTTCTCTGCAGATGGGCAGTCTCCTCCTTCCATTCCTTCAAGGATGTGGCAGGATGCTCTTCTGGCCTCCTTGAGCCCCCAGATGGATGCTTCACCTAGCTCCAGATAGCTCTGGGTGTTTACTGACTGCTCTGTAGCAGGAGCTGACTCTGGGAGCTCCTTACTCCACCGCCATCCTCCTCATTCTGGAGCCCAGATTTTGAACTTGATAAATAAAGATTATAAATTACTAGTTTTAATATGCTTTATGAGTAAAAGGAAAATATGAGAATTATGTCTCACCAAATAGAGAATATTAATAAAGAGATAGAAAGTAGTAAATCAACAGAAATAAAAACTTTGCATTTGAAAAGTCCAATCAGTGATATGAGAACTTATCTGGAGGTGGTCAACAACACTTGGCTCCCTGTTGAAAGACCTGAATAACTCTCTGAGCAGCTTGGTGTGTGCACCTTTCCTATTTCAGTCCTTCCTCTCCCAGATCATGCCCTTCCCAAGAGATGTAGCAGTGAGACCTTGTAGTTTTCACATGAATTTTACTGGTCAGTAGTGTTGTTGAATGAATGTTTATACCTTTGCTTATGCTTAACTCACTGCAGGTCCTATGACCTATGGTATACAGATGAAGGGACATGGTGAATTATTAGTTCTTTCAGAGACCTCCACTTCCTTCTGAGATCCAACAGCTTTACCCAGCCTGAACAAAAATCCCCCAAAGGAGAGACACAGCTCTGTTCTCCGAGATATTCCACATCCTTTCCTCTGAGTCCCCTCAAGACTTGCAGGAAAATGATGTCTCTCCATTAAGGGGAAGAATTAATCCCTCTTTTCTGTGACCCCAGTATCCCTTATAGGATCCCACAAATCCTACATATCTAAGTCAGCCAAATGTCTTCATGTTACATAAATTAATCTACCCAATCTCACAAGAAAAATAGGTGATTGTTTTACCAGTCAAGCCCCTTACTGATGTCATGTAAATTTGAGAATTGGTTTTTCCATTTCTGTAAGAAAAAAATAAGGCTGCCAGGATTTTTATAACTATTATATTGAATCTGTAGTTCCCTGTGTGTAGTATTGATATTAGAGCAAATGAGTCCCATCAACCATTAACAATGGTTGTCTTGCCATATGTATATGTCTTCTTAAATTCTTCCATGTATGTATGCCAGTTATTCAAGTCTTCACCCTTTCATTAAATTTATTCTTAGATATTTTATTTGTTAGAGGCTAAATGAATGGATTTTCTTTAAAAAATCAATTTCATATTATTTTCTGCTATATAAACAAAACGGACTTTTGAGTGCATGTCTTGTAGAATGCAAGTTTGCTTAATCTCCATTTCTTCCAGTTGTATTGTGGATTCCTTGGGACTGTCTGTTGAAAGCATTCTTTCATCTGTGTATAAAGATAGTTTACTTCTTCCATTCCAATTTTGATGACTTTATTTCTTTATGTTGCCTAATGCCCTGGCTAGAATTTCCAGTACAGTGTTCAATGGCAGTGATGAAAATGAACTAATGTATCTTGTTCTTGACCTCATGGGAAAGACATTCAGTATTTTATTATTGCTTATTTTAGCAGTGGGTTATTTAGATGCAGCTCAGAACAGAGTGGAATGAGTTCCACAAATGACCATCCACTCAGAGAGAAGCAGAAAACCCCCAGGATATAGGATGCTTGGGAGTGCATTTCTGAAATCCTGGAATGTGAGCTAATTGTAGACCTATATTTGTATGGTTTTGAATTACATGTTTCTTACTAATGTACTTGTGTTCAAGTTTTAATAATAAGATCATGACAGAATATACATAAATGTTTGTGTTCTTAAATTTTAAAAATTCAGTAAACCCTATTAAATTAATTTTTCTTTCTAGAGGTTATTTATAAAATATTGTTGTGTTTTTTTTAACCATAGCAAGAGCAAGTATTAAGCAGAATCCTTGAGGACCATGGGAAATATAAAGATTACTTTGGGGGATGTCAGTGTATTTGCCTGATGATAGAGATAAAGCCATATAGTGGTAATATTGTAGTCCAGATATAAATGACACTGAACCTATGTGATTGTGAATCTGAAGCAATAGATACTTTTAAAAATTTGTTGAATATAGACTGCCATTGCTAATACCAAGTATGTATGAAAATAGATTGATATAAAATTAAAAACTGTAGTCAAATGACTCAGTATAAAAACAAAGAAATTTCACTATAAAATATATATAAGAAACTAAAATCTAGTGATTGTAGAAATACAATACATATAAATATGCAATAATAAGATAATTCAGAAATGAAATCCAATGTAACTTATTGAAATAAACTATAGGTAATTGATTTTGAAAATATATAGACATTCATAGAGAATGACAAGATTTTGCCAATGTAATAATGTTTCTCCTCAATAGAGTATATGTAAAAGGAATATTTGGTAGTCAGATAGAGAAAGAAAATGAACAACAGAAGGTGCAATAGAGGTAATGAGAGTGAGGACCCATTTTTAAGAGTGGTAGAAGTAGAGAATCCAGAAATATCAGGAAGAAAGTTGCATAATTTAAAAAATTTCATTAAAAGTCTAGGAAAAGAAACAGATCTCTGCTTCACTGAAGCTATTTTGAATCTCAGTTTTGTCTATAATGTTTTAAAATTGTATGCATACCAACAGAAAAATTTCATGTTACGTTCAAGTACCAAAGTAATATAGGGAGAAAAGGAGTAAGTGTGGAGTAACCCACAACAAATGGATGAAAGTTCTTCATCATGACCTATGTCATATACTGACATATAGTTTCTGAAAAGAATATATAAGGCATTAAGAAAATGGCCAGGGGAGCTCTATCACAGTCCCTAAAGGAATAGCAACAATCCCTCAAGTGCAATGGCAAAGGCCAAAAAAGACCATGACTATGCTTGTGAGCCTGTGCACCTGAAATAAGGACAAGGCCTAGAGCTGCAGAGTGCATAAGAGTTACCTCCTGAGAGCCTCCATGTTGCTCAAATGTGGCCAGTCTCAAAGCCAAACTCAGCATGTAAATGTGTTGCCTTCCCCCCAGCATGGGACATGACTCCTGGGGATGAGCCTCCCTGGTGCTGAGGGATTACTACCAAGTACCAGCTGATGATGTAACTAGAAAATGACCTTGAATAAAAGGGTCAACTCAGATCAGCAGAATATCTCACTCTACATATAATACCAGGAGTTAAAAATACATTTTGACCTGAAGAAAAGGGAAATGGAAAGGACAAATGAGTTTATATGGCTATGAGTCTCCAAAAAGAGCTGGGAGTTTATCAGAGGGGTCACCCTTATGCATGCCTCAGCAGAGTCCCAGAGACAGATAAAGTAGATACAACCTCAGGTATTGGTTCTTCTGAGGGCTACAGAGACCCACAGGTTCTATGGTCATGGCAGATGGAGTTCAGTGCCATGCCAATTGCCCCTACTTTGGAGTTTGTGTTTCTGTGTGGTGGAGCTGGACTCAGATGTGATCTTGGTCCACAAGTCTCTCCTGTTACTTTTACCAGAACTGTAGTTGTTGCTGGGGTTTAATGTATACCCAGGGGACCTGAATCTCTGGACTGCCCATGTGATAGCCAGGCCCTGAGCCTCAACAGACTTGCAGCTCCTACATTCTGGTTTATTGGACTAACCCCACTCAACTAACATGGAGTTGAAGAAGGTCAACCACCACACCAGGGAGCCAAGAGTGCCTACAACTGAAAGCAGGAGGATTGCATCCAGCATCCATGTGGAATCTAAGCCCCCTCTTGATATAGATGTGGAGTGGACACAACCATTCTAAGGTCCACAGGATGGAGGAATAGAGTATAGATTGGAGTGGACTTACTGATATTCTATGCATGAACTATTGTGATTAGTAATAGAAGAAAATGTGGCCTTGGTATGGAGAAAGTGGCCATAATGGCTGCTGGGGGTAGGGAGTGGGAGGAAGATGTGTGATGTGGGGGCATTTTTGGGACTTGGAGTTGTCCTGGGTGGTGCTGCAGGGACAGTTACTGGACATTGCATGTCCTCCCATGGCCCACTGGGTGGACTGTGGGAGAGTGTGGGTTATGATGTGGACCATTGACCATGATTGCAGTGGTGCTCAGAGATGTATTCACCAAATGCAATGAATGTCTCATGATGATGGAGGAGGTTGTTGTTATGGTGGGAGGAGTGAGGTGAGGGAGTGGGGGTATATGGGGACCTCATATTTTTTAAATTTAACATTAAAAAAAATAAAGACAAAAAAGAAAATTATATAAGACATGATAAATTTTAAAAAACAAAAAAATGAATGAGAAGAAATTAAAAAATAAGAAAAATGGGAACATAATTCAAACTTGAAATGGAATCTCTAAAAAATAGGTTGACAAGATAATGCTTAAGTAGAAAGCAAAGGTGAAAAGTTGAATGCACCTAAAAATTAAATGGAGAATGTTAAAGATTTGGAAAAAACCTCAGAAGTTGAGGATTGGTTCCGATGACCCAATAGCTGAGCCCTGGGTACCTGAACCAAGAAGTCGCCAGGACCATCCCAGTCTGAGGCCTGGCTGGGTACTGAGGTCTGGGTGGGGCCTGCATGTGGGCAGTGCTAGAAGCTGTCCTGCCCCTCTCTCCCATGTTGCTCAGCTCCAGGCTCCTTCCACCAGGCCTTTGGTGATGTCTGTGGCTCCTCAGGTGCTAGGCTGCCTGGAGCTCTGCATCCTGGAGTGTTTGTGGGAGGTGTTAGTCCTGTGCACTAGGGAGGGTTCAGACCCTGTGCTGAGTTTCTTATCCTTTAATACTGGACCTTCTGCTGCTGGAGTTGGAGGTGGTACATTTGTCTTCGTGGACCCTTGGGACTCCAGATCACTGATATGTCAACTAAAGTAAGTCCATGAACTGGATTACCATAGAGCTGTTAAACAGGTGGATGAGCTCCAAGATGACTGTGTGCTCCCACTTGTCTAGGGCAGTCCTGGTTTATGTCTGTTCTGCCTTTTCATGTCACTCCCTCTCACTAAGAGTTTCCTAATGTGACTTTGTTACATGGTCATGCTGGTAGGTCTATTTTGGACATTTCTTTAAGAAACATTGGCTTAATGACTGAATAACTTAATTCAAGTAAAAAAATGCAAAAAATAGGCTGTACAATCAGATACAGGCATATATACTTCTGCCTGGACAGCCTATCCAGCAAGGAGATGTGTGAAATTGTTAAGTGGGTGTCTGGGCAGGGGAAGAACTAAAGGAACAGGGGCTGGATGAGAGGGAGACTTACCTTTCATTATGTAGCTTTTTCAACATGCGATTTTTAAAAAAGATTTTTATTTATTTATTTATTTATTTCCCCTCCAACCCACCCCAGTTGTCTGTTCATTGTGTCCATTTGCTGTGTGCTTTTTTATTTGTCTGCTTCTGTCTTTGTCAGTGGCACAGGAATCTGTGTTTCTTTTTGTTGCATCATCTTGGTGTGTCAGCTCTCCATGTATGTGGTGCCATTCCTGGGCAGGCTGCCCTTTCTTTCATGCTGGGTGACTCTCATTACGGGGTGCACTCTTTGTGCGTGGGGCTCCCCTATGCAGGGGACACCCCTGCATGGCAGGGCACTCCTTGTGCACATCAGCACTGGATGTGGGCCAGCTCCACACGGGTCAGGAGGCCCAGGGTTTGGACCACGGACCTCTCATGTGGTAGGCAGATGTCCTACCCCCTGGGCCAAGTCCGCTTCCCTCAACACTTGATTTTTATTAGTAATATCTTTTCCTTGTTTTGCCATTAGGATAATGTTGGCCTCCTTGAGCGTGTTAGGAAATGTTCCCTCTGCTTTGTTTTCTGAAAGAGGCTGTGGAGAATTGGTTTTATTTTTCCTTAAGTGTTTGGTAGAATTTGCCAGTGAACTATCTGAACCAGGTCCTTTCATTTTGAAATGTTATTATTGATTCAAATTTTTAATGGCTATAGGGCTATTCTGATTTTATATTTGTTTTTGTGTGAGTTTTGATAGCTTGCACCTCTCAAGAACTTTTGAGTGATTACATCTAAGTTATCAAATTATTGGACACATTGATGTTCATAGTCTTATCTGATTATCCATTTAATGTCTGTGGAACCAGTAGTGATGACCCCTCTTCTATTCCTGGTATTAGTAATTTTTATCTTCTCTATTTTATGTTTGGTTAGCCTAGCTAGAGGCTTATCAGTTTGATTAAATCTTTTCAAACAACAAACAAATGCTTTAGTTTGGGAATACATTTTCATTTCTATGTGGTCAATGTACAGGAGTACACTTGCTGGGCTGTATGATAAATATATATTTAGTTTTATAAGAAACTGCTAACTAGTTTTCAGAGTGACTATACCATTTTACATTCTCTTATGCCGTGTATGAGAGATTCAATTTCTCTGCATCCTCACCAGCATTTGGTGTTGTCACCAACAGCATTTTAGTTGTTTTAATCATGTGTAGTTATATATCATAATGGTGTAGTTTGCATTTCCCTAATGGCTAATTATATACAGCATCTCTTCCTGAAGTTATTTCCCATCTATTTATCTACTATGGTGAAATGTTTGCTCATATATATTGCCCATTTTCTAATAGAATTGTTTTTTCATGGTTGAATTTTGACAATATTGGAAATTCTTTTAATTTATTCTATATATCTGTGTGTTTTTTTTTGTTTTTGTTTGTTTGTTTTTGATGTCAGGGTCAGGGGTTGAACCCAGGACCTTGTAAGTGGGAAGCCAGTGCTCTACCACTAAGTCACATTGGCTCCCCTGAATTTTTTTTTTCATTTCTTTGCTTGTTTTTTCTTTTTCTTTTAGCAAGTACCTGCAACTGAACCCAGAACTTCCCATGTGGGAAGCAGGCACTCAACTCCTTGAACCACATCCACTGCTAATATTCTAGATACCTGTTCCATTATTAGCTCCAGATATTCTAGGTATCTGTTCTTTCTTTGTCATAGTTAAGTTTGCAAATATTATTCCCCATCTGTAGTTTACCTTTATAGTTGTTTTTTTTTTTTTCAGATCTGCAGTTTTAAAATTTGGTGAAGACCAATGTATCATTTTTATTTTTTATAGATCTCATTCAAAGCACTCTTCCTTTGGAATCTCTTTCCATGTTTTCAAATATCAAATAGTTTTGATGATACTCCAGTCTTTCTCTTGCCTAGCATGACAACTCCATTGGTTCTTCTGCTTCAGTGTCACAATTTTTAAAAGTTTTGTTTCCCTTATTTTTAAAGGAGCTTTAAATGACATAGATGTTCCATAAAAAATATCATGGATACCCATATACCCTACTCCCTCCCCCTAACACTTTTCCCCAAGAACATCATCATTCATTAATATGGTCCATTTGTTTCACATGACGAAAACATTGAAGCATTGCTGCTAAGCATGGTCTATAGTTTACATTATGTTTCACACTTTGCACAGCACATTTTTATAAGTTTTGAGAAAATGTATAGGGACTTGTATCTGTTATTGTAGTATCATGCAAAATTATTCCAGTGTTTCAAAAATACTGCATGTTATACCTATTCTTCCCTTTCCCTCCCCTCAGAACCTCTTGTGTCCACTGTCTTTATATCAGTGTTACAAGTTCTTACATTATTAGAATAATAGTAGTCTCCTTTAATCCATAGTTGTGTTCCTCCTGTTTGTTCATTCCTCTCTCTTTTGGAGTTGAAGTTGTGTCACTTTCTTACCCCACATCATTCCAGCACCAACTACTTCAAATATGTGCAAAACCTGACCACCCATTTCCCTAACTGCTACTGCTCTGTCTCATCCACCATATCACTTGCCTGGACTACTGTGGTAGCTCCCTAACTGGTCTGCCTTTGACCTCCTTGCCACTGTGGTCCATTCTTACCTAGCAGCCAGAATGATCCTGTTGAAACCTAAGGCAGGTCTTGTCTCTTGTTTCTCTTTACTGAAACCCCCATGCATTCCCAGCTTACAGTAAAATGCAAGGGTATTACACTGGACTACAAGAACCTCCACAATGTGTGCCCCAAGTTTTAAAAGCAGTTTTGAGATACAGTCACATACCGTATAATCTATCCAAAGTGTACTTTAGTATAATCACAGAGTTGTGCATTCATCACCACAATCAAGTTTAGAACATTTTCATCACTCCTAGAAGAAAAGCCCTATGTCCCTTAGAAATCACCTCTCAATACCTCTATCAATCCCCAGTCCTACATAACCACTAATCTCATTCCAACTTTATACATTTATTTATCTTTACATTTTATGTTAATGAAATCATAGACTATGTAGTACTTTGTGTGTAGTTTCTTTCACTTAGCATGATGCTTTCTTAAATTATTGCAGTTTTTTTAAATTAGGGAAATTGTATGTTTACAGAAAATTCATGTAAAAAATACAGTGTTCTTATGTTTCCCTCTATTGTTGACTCTTTGCATTAGTGTATTACCTTTGTGAGGATTGATGAAGGAATATAAGATATTAGTGATAACTATAATCCATAGTTTATATTAGGTAGGTGTTTTTTTATCTACCTTCCTATTATTTTTTTTATTGATTTTGTAATAATATTACATTAAAAATATATATGTGAGGTCCCATTCAACCCCACCCCCCCCACCCCACCTCTCCCCCCCAGCAACACTCGTTCCCATCATCATGACACATCCATTGGATTTGTCTACCTTCCTATTATTAACAACATATAATAGTGTCAGACATTTGATATAATTCATGAAAGAACAATTTTATATATGTACTATTAACCTCAGTCCATCATCCACAACAGTATTCACTTAATTAAACAATCCCATATTTTGGCTTCTAATTTTCCTTCTAGTAATGTATATGACCTTAAACTTCTTCTCTCAACCACATTCACAAACATAATTCACAGTAAGGTCCTGCCATCACCACTATCCATTCCCAAACACTTATAATCAACCTAAATAGAAATTCTACACAATTTAAGCATCAGCTCTCCATTCTCTACCCCATTCTATCTTTTGGTAACTTATATTCTACATTCTAACTCTATGATTTTGCTTATTATAATTCTTTCATATCAGTGAGATCATACAATATTTGTCCTTTTGTGCCAGGTTTATTTTACTGAATGTAATGTCCTCATGGTTCATCCATGTTGTCTCATGCATCAGAACTTCTTTCTTAGAGCTGAATAATATCCCATCATATATATTTACCACATTTTGCTTATCCATTCTTCTGTTGATAGTTATTTGGCTTCTACTTTTTCTCTATTGTGCTCTGAACATTGGCATGCAAATACCTGTCTAAATCTCTGCTTTCAGTTCTTTTGGATACATATCCAGAAGTGGGATTGCCAGGTCATATGGTAATTCTAAGTGTAACTTTTTGAGTCACTGTCAAGCTGTTTTCCACAGCCAATGCATTATTTTATATTCCTACTAACAGTGTACAAGTTTTCCTAATTATATGCATCCTCACCAGCACTTGCTATTTTCCAATTTTAAAAATAATAGCCTTTTGTATGGGTGTGAAGTAGTAACTCATCATGCTTTTGATGTGCCTTTCCCTAATGGCTAATGGACTTGAGCAGCTTTTCATATGCTTATTTGCCATTTGTATATGTTCTTTGTAGAAATGTCTATTTAAATACTTTGCCCATTTTAAATGAGTTTCTTTGCCATGCCCTCCTCCCTTGGAGGTTACCCAGTGACTCAAGCTCTGTCTTCCTTCTCCACTTTTCACTGGCTATTTCCTTGATGTGGAAATAGCCCCTCATCAGTTGGCTGTTTCCTCCTCCTCCTTGATTCCCAGCTCTAGTCTTGTGTTCTCTGACTTAGGTAACCTTTTTTTTTTTAGGTACCAGGACTGGGCATTGAACCTGGGACCTCATATGTGGGAAGCTGGCACTGAACCACTGAGCCTATGTGGCTCCCTGAGTTGGTTTATTCATTTGTTTGCTTGTTTTTAGAAGGCACCAGGAACCAAACCTGGGGCATCCTGTGTGGGAAGCAGATGCTCAACTGCTTGAACCTCATCCACTCCCAGCATCTTTCATACCTGCTCTGTTATCCTAACACTGATCCCTCAAGTTGTATTTGCTAATTCTTTATTTCTTGCTCACTGGATTGTAAATCTCTCCCATAAGGCTTACATTCATCTCTCCCTGCCCTGTGCCTAGTACAGGGTTACATACACAGTCATCACTCACTGTTTAATAGAGTATAAAGAGTGGAGATGGTGGCTCTTTCCACTGTCTCTACAATGAGTCTCCTGGCTGGGGAGGTGGTTTCAGACCATCATATTTGCAGCCCTTGGATGTAGTTGAGGCTCACCATGGGCTTTGAGGGCAGCCCAACTTGGGTGGAATTGTGACTCTTGTGGAGTCATATCCACAGTGGGTTAGCCTAAAGTCAGACTTCCCTGTACTTAGATCCTGGCATGTACTTGGTGAGTCACTTCAGGGAAAGTACTTTGAGATCTTTGTACCTATCCCTCATCTGTAAAATGGTGATAAAAAAAGCCATACCTAATTTTTAGACTTTATTTTATAAATCTAATTTTAGCTTGCCTGACTCCCCAAATAGTCTCCTTCCTTCCCTATTCTGCAGAAAGGAGACTGAACAACTCAGTGGGTCCCATGCTTTTTAAAATTAAAAAAAAAAAAAAGGGAAGCAGACTTGGCCCAGTGGTTAGTGCATCCATCTACCACATGGGAGGTCTGCGATTCAAACCCTGGAACTCCTTGACCCGTGTGGAGCTGGCCCATGTGCAGTGCTGATGCATGCAAGGAGTGCCATGCCACGCAGGGTGTCCCTGCATAGGGGAGCCCCATGCGCAAGGTGTGCACCCCATAAGGAGAGCCGCCCAGCACGAAAGAAAGTGAAGCCTGCCCAGGAATGGTGCCGCATATATGGAGAGCTGACACAACAAGATGATGCAAGAAAAAGAAACACAGATTCCCATGCCACTGACAACAACAGAAGCAGGCAAAGAACATGCAGTAAATAGACACAGAGAAAAGACAACGGGGGGAGGGGAGAAATAAATAAATCTTTAAAAAAATTTATTGAAGTATATCTCTCATACATAAGCATACATAAACAATAAGTATATAATAATAGTTGGGAGTTTAAAAAACAAACATATAGCATCACACAGAACTCTCATACCTCATCCTACCACCAATATCTTGAAATGTTTTTAAACATTTTTAACTAATGATTAAAGGACATTGTCAAACTATTACAACTAACCAAAGCATTTTCCCCAACCCACCTTATTATTATCTTTATATCATTTATATATGATCATACATAAACAATAAGTATGGTAAAAATTGTGGGCTTACAAAGCAAATGTATAACATCATACAGGGGTCACATATATCAACCCTCCATCAACACCCTTGAATTTTCATGAGACATTTGTTACAAATTACGAAAAATTATTGTCAAAATCTTAAAGTCCTTATCTTACATTTGGTGTATTTTTCCCCCAACCCACCCTCATTAATTTTTAAAGTATATTTTTTTGGAAGAAGTTGTAAACTTATAATCATCCACATGTGCAGAATTCCCAAACTACACCCCTCTATCTGAACATTTGTTACAGACAAGAATATCATCTGATTGTTACCATGTCCATAGTGTACATTTGGCACACATACTCCACACTGCCCCATTATCAACACAGTACATCTTTGGCATAGATGCAAGAATATTATATTATTGCTGCTAACCACAGTCCAAAGGTCCCTCTAGTTGTATTTTTCCCATGCTTCTCCACGTTCCCACCACCTTGCAGTAGTGATGTACATTTGCTTTAGCTAACAAAGGACACTCTTGCATCTGTACCATCAAACACAATTCTCATTCACCTCTTGGTTTACTGTGCTATTTAGTTCCTAGATTATTCTCTAGCATTCTGTCAATTGGCACTTCATACCTAGACATAAAAGCCATTTATAAACTAGCTTTTACTCACTATGTATTACCATCCACTCTATACTTTTCCACACTTTTATAGCAAAGCTAATTAAAACTTCTACATATATTAACCATCAGTAGTCCACATCTCATTCCTCCTCTTATGTCTTTTAAGAATCTACCACTTACCACCAAGTCTTGAAAATACTTTCCCACAATTTCTTCTAGACGCTTTATGGTTCTTTTATTTTTAGGTTTTTGATCCATTTTGAGATAATTTTTGGATAAGGTGTGAAATAGTGGTCCCCTTTCCTTCTTTTGGCTATGGATATCCAGTTCTTTCAGCACCATTTGTTGAATGGATTATTCTGCCTGAGCTGTGTGGGTTTGACAGGCTAGTCAAAAATCATTTGACCATACATGTGAGGATCTGTTTCTGAACCATCAGATTGATTCCATTTGTCTATGTGTCTGTCTTTATGCCAGTACCATGCTTTTTTTTTTTTAACTTCTATAGCTAGGAAATATGATTTAAAGTCTGGAGAAGAGAATTTGCTTTTCCTTTTTAAGATGTTTCTGGCTATTCAAGACCCCTTAACCTGGCAAATAAGTTTGATATTCATGATTTCAATTTAAAAAATGCTGGTGGAATTTTTATCAAGATTGCATTGACTCTGTATATCAATTTGAGTAGAATTGACATCTTAATGATATTTAGTCTTCCAATGTGTGGGCATGGAATGTTCTTTGAGTTATTTAGGCCTTTTTTTATGTTTTTAAAATATTGAGTTGCAGTTTTCTAAATACAAGTGCTTTACATCTTTGGATAAATTTATTCTTGACTATTTGAGTTTTATCTGTCATATTTTATTTTCACCATTCTTTTGACACTTTAGTTACTTTTATTGATATATTCATTTCTAGACTCTCTTCCAGGCCTCTCTCTCCTGTCTTGTCTTTTCAGGCTCTGGCACACCCCTTTTTTTGGGGGGGGGGAATACTTTGTTTAATGGTAATATTTTGACAATGCTCTTTTTTTTAAATTGATTTTGTAAAAATATTACATTAAAAAAATATATATGAGGACCCCTTCAACCCCACCACCCCCACCCCACCACTCCCCCCCCCAGCAACACTCATTCCCATCATCATGACACAGCCATTGCATTTGGTAAGTACATCTCTGGGCACCTCTGCACCTCATGGTCAATGGTCCACATCATGGCCCATACTCTCCCCCATTCCATCCAGTGGGCCCTGTGAGGATTTACAATGTGCGGTGATTGCCCCTAAAGCACCATCCAGGGCAGCTCCAAGTCCCTAAGACGCCTCCACATCTCGTCTCTTCCTGCCATTCCCCATACCCATTAGCCACCTGTCCACTTTTCCCACTCCAATGCCACCTTTTCTCTGTGGACATTGGATTGGTTGTGTCCATTGCACCTCTATGTCAAGAGGAGGCTCAGATTCCACATGGATACTGGATGCAATCCTCCTGCTTTCAGTTGTAGGCACTCTAGGCTCCATGGTGTGGTGGTTGTCCTTCTTCAACTCCATCTTAGCTGAGTGAGGTAAGTCCAATAAATCAGATTGTAGGTGCTGGAGTCTGTGGAGGCTCAGGGCCTGGCTATCACATTGTCAGTCCAGAGATTCAGATCCCCTAAATATATCTTAAACCCCAACACCAACTACAACTCCAGCACAGTAGCATGAAAGTCTTATGAAGAGAGATCCCATCTGAGTCCAGATTCATCATGCATAAACACCAGCTCCAAAGAAGGGCCATCTGACATGGCAGTTAACCCCATCTGCCATGACCATAGCACCCATGGGCCTCTTTAGCCCTCAAAGGAACCAATACCTGGGGGTTGTATCTACTTTATCTGTCTCTTAGACTCTGCTCAGTTGTGCATAAGGGCAATCCTTCTGACAGCCTCCAGACTCTTTTTTAGAGACTCGTAGCCAAATAAACTCATTTCTCCTTTCCATTTCCCCCTTACATTAGGTCAAACAGCATTTTAAAGTCATGTTATTTTATGTAGACAGGGATATTCTGCTGATCCGCATTGAACCTTCCACTCAAGGTCATTTTCCAGTTGCATCATCAGTTGGTAGTTGATAGTGATCCCTCGGTGCCAGAGAGGCTCATCCCCGGGTGTCATGTCCCACACTGGGGGGAAGGCATTGCATTTACATGCTAAGTTTGGCTTCGAGACTGGCCACATTTGAGTAACATGAAGGCTGTCAGGAGGAAATTCCCAGCACAATGCTGCTCTAGGCCTTGTTCTTATTTCAGGCATATCAGCTCACAAGCATAGTCATTAGCATCAGGGGCTCACTGTTGGAGTCTCATTCCTTCCCAGTCCTTGCCGCTGCACCTGGGAGACTGTCGCTGCTCCCCTAGGGACCACGACAGAGCACCACCGGCCAGGAACCAGTACCCCCCCAGCTGTAGTTTTTAATTGTTGCCACTATGAGTATATCCAAACATTACCATGCACCCTGGACATATGTCCTGTATAGCTCCCTTTCAGCCATATATCCCCTGTCAATAGTATGCTATACCAGTATTCCTCTGTTGCCATTGTTGAACCACTCTGTGATCCAGAACTTCCTGAAAATTGAAGCCCAATATAATGCCAGGATCCCTTACTAGCAAAATGGCATATAGCGATGGGTTTAAAGGTTAGATATAGAATACGTGTTGACTTGGAAAAAATTCTACATCCTATCTTTTTCTTTTTCTTTTTCCCCTAATTATTGAACTTCTCTTAACAAGAGCCCTAGACCACAGCAATTTATATATATAATATACAGCACTCCCACACATCCACCACAAAACTTTTTCCCTTCCACAGCAATACTCTTACACCCTATTCACATCATATTTACTTAAAGTGATGTACAGAGTCTGAGACAATAGCTTTCAAACAAGGAGACATCTGTGCTTACATTGTGGTGCTTAATTTAGGATACACAGTTTTCTAATTTTTTAGTTATCCTATGTTTTACATTATGGTTTACATTGTCAGTCTGTCGTCTCCTATATGTTATGGTGTAATATTACATGTTTTATATCCATCCTTGTGTACTCTCACGAAACTCCTCTCTTACCCCCCATTTACCTTGGTTCCACACATTTAACATCCATTTTCCCATCCACCTTGGTGCCCACAGTGACAACCAACCTCCGTTTCCCGAGGAGCCACGTCCAGAGATAGTTGGAATAGTGTTCAGGGCCTAACTTGCTCAACTGCCCCAATGCCCTGGGAGCCACCCTTTCTCTCGAGAGATACAGTTCCCTCTATTTGATGGCATTAGTCCTCCCCAGGATGTGGGTCCACCCCCACTCTCACTACTTGGGTCTCTACCCAATGGTGCCACCCACTCTGGCAAAATGAGCATTCAGACATTCCCCAGGAGCCCGTCCCGCATCGGACCATCCCCTCCGAGCATTCTAAACAGGTAACCCTCTTAATTATATTTTGATACGATTTTCTCGGCATTTTACTCTCCACCAACACGTGACACTTTCCTATGTTCATATGCTACCCCTCCCTCCCCCCACTTTTGGGCAATATTACCCATCCGCCCATCCCAAGCTACCCTCAAACCCGCAAAGCCCCTCCCAAAGGCAATCCCTTGCCTCCATTTTATCTCTTCTTTGTGTTCATACTTACCACCAGCTCGTCATAAATTCCACCCCTGCAGACGTTGGCTCACATCCTTCCTCCACCCCCTGATTTCCTGTAAGCCTATCGTTCAGTCTCTAGCTCTCTGAGGCAGCTTCCTTATTTCATATCATTGAGGTCATGTAGTATTTGTCCTTCAGTGCCTGGGTTGCTTCACTCAACATAAGGTTCTCAAGATTCATCCATGTTATCACGTCTGTTTGTAGTGTATTTGTTCTTACAGCCGAGTAGTATTCCATTGTGTGTATATACCACATTTTATTGATCCACTCATCTGTTGATGGACATTTGGGTTGATTCCAACTTTTGGCAATAGTGAACAATGCTGCTATGAACATTGGTGTACATATATCGGTTTGTGTCCTTGTTTTCAGTTCTGCTGGGTATATACCCAGCAGTGGTATTGCTGGGTCATATGGCAAATCTATGGCTAGTTTTTTGAGAAACCGCCATACTGTCCTCCAGAATGGTTGGATCCTTCTGCATTCCCACCAGCAGTGGATGAGTGTTCCCCTTTCTTCACATCCTCTCCAGCATTTTTATTCTTCTGTTTTTTTCATAGCTGCCAATCTTATGGGTGTAAGATGGTATCTCATTGTAGTTTTGATTTGCATTTCCCTGATAGCTAGAGATTTGGAACATTTTTTCATGTGCTTTCTTGCCATTTGTATTTCTTCTTTGGAGAAGCATCTGTTTAAATCTTTTTCCCATTTTTTAAATGGGTTGTTTATCTTTTTATTTTCAAGATTATAGGAGTTCTTTCTTTATGCAAGTTATAAGTTTCTTATCAGATATATGGTTGCCAAATATTTTCTCCCACTGTGTGGGCTCCCTTTTTACTTTCTTGACAAACTCCTTTGAGGTGCAGAAGGCTTTAACTTTGAGGAAGTCCCATTTATCTATTAGTTCTTTTGCTGCTCGTGCTTTTGGTGTGATATTCATGAATCCATTTCCTATTACAAGGTCCTGTAGATGTTTCCCTACACTGCTTTCTAAGGTTTTTATGGTCTTGGCTCTTATATTTAGGTCTTTGATCCATCTTGAGTTGATCTTTGTATAAGGTGTGAGATGGTAATCCTCTTTCATTCTTCTACATATGGCTATCCAGTTCTCCAGACACCATTTGTTGAATAGGCCACTCTCTCCCAGTTGAGAGGGTTTGGTGGCTTTATCGAATATTATGTGGCTATATATTTGAGGTTCTATATCAGAGCTTTCAATTCGATTCCATTGGTCTGTGTGTCTCTCCTTATGCTGATACCATGCTGTTTTCACCAGCGTAGCTTTGTAGTATGTTTTGAAGTCAGGTAGTGTGATTCCTCCAATTTCGTTTTTCTTTTTCAGTATGTCTTTGGCTATTCGGGGCTTCTTTCCTTTCCAAATAAATTTCTTAGTAAGTTTTTCTAGTTCCTTAAAGAAGGCTGTGTTGATTTTTTTTGGGATTGCATTGAATGTGTAGATCAGTTTTGGTAGGATAGACATCTTAATAATATTTAGTCTTCCTATCCATGAACAAGGAATAGTCTTCCATTTATTTAGATCTTCTTTGATTTCCTTGAACAGTCTTGTATAGTTCTCGGTGTATAAGTTTTTTACCTCTTTAGTTAAATTTATTCCTAAGTATTTGATTTTTTTATTTACTATCGTGAATGGTATTTGTTTCTTGATTTCCTCCTGATCTTGCTCATTATTGGTGTACAGAAATGCTACTGATTTTTGCACATTGATCTTATAACCTGTGACTTTACTAAACTCATTTATGAGTTCTAGAAGCTTTGTTGTAGATCTCTCAGGGTTTTCTATGTATAGGATCATGTCATCTGCAAATAATGAAATTTTGACTTCTTCCTTTCCAATTTGAATGCCTTTTATATCTGGTTCTTGCCTCAGTGCTTGAGCAAGTACTTCTAAGACAATGATAAATAGGAACGGAGACAATGGGCATCCTTCTCTTGTTCCTGAGTTTAAAGGGAAGGATTCTAGGATTTCTCCATTGTAAACAATGTTGGCTTTAGGTTTTTCGTATATACTCTTTATCATGTTCAAAAAATTTCCTTGTATTCCAATCTTTTGGAGTGTTTTTATCAAGAAAGGGTGCTGTATTTTGTCAAATGCTTTTTCTGCATCTATAGATATAATCGTGTGATTTTTTTCCTTCAATCTGTTTATATGGTGTAGTACATTGATTGATTTTCTTATGTTGAACCATCCTTGCATACCTGGGATGAATCCCACTTGGTCGTGGTGTATAATTCGTTTAATGTTTTGTTGAATATGATTAGCAAGTATTTTGTTAAGTATTTTTGCATCTAGGTTCATTAGAGAAATTGGTCTGTAATTTTCCTTTCTTGTGGTGTCTTTGTTTGGCTTTGGTACTAGGGTAATGTTGGCATCCTAGAAGGAGTTTGGCAATGTTCTTTCTGTTTCAATTTTTTGGAATAGTTTCAGCAGGATTGGTGTTAGTTCTTTCCAGAATGTTTTGTAAAATTCACCCGTGAAGCCGTCTGGCCCTGGGCTCTTCTTAGTTGGGAGAATTTTAATAAGTGATTCTATCTCTTTGCTTGTGATTGGTTTGTTAAGATCATCAATTTCTTCTTTTGTCAATATCGGCTGCTTATGTGTTTCTAGGAATTTGTCCATTTCCTCTAAATTGTCATTTTTGTTGGAATATCGTTTTTCAAAGTATCCTCTTATGATAGTCTTTATTTCTGTGGGGTCAGTGGTGATATCGCCTTTCTCATTTCTTATTTTGTGTATTTGCATCTTCTCTCTTTTTTTCTTTGTTAGTCTCACTAAAGATTTGTCAATTTTGTTGACCTTCTCAAAAAACCAGCTCTTGGTCTTGTTTATCTTTTCAAGTGCTTTCTTATTTTCTATTTCATTTAGTTCTGCTCTTATCTTTGTTATTTCCTTCCTTCTTCTTCCTGTTGGGTTACTTTGTTGTTGTTTTTCTAATTCCTTCAAATGTGCATTTAGTTCTTCAATTTTCCCTCTTTCTTCTTTTTTGATATATGAATTTATGGCTATAAATTTCCCTCTCAGTACTGCTTTTGCTGCATCCCATAAATTTTGGCATGTTGTGTTATCATTATCATTTGATTCAAGGTAGTCATTGATTTCTTTTGAGATTTCCTCTTTGACCCACTGTTTTTCTAAGAGTGTGCTGTTTAATTTCCAAATCGTGGTGTGAAACCTGGGCTTCTGTCCCTTGCAAATTTCCAGCTTGAATCCACTGTGGTCAGAGATATTGTTTTGTATGATTTTAATATTTCTGAATTCATTCAGCCTTTCTTTGTGGCCTAGCATATGGTCTATCTTGGAGAATGATCCATGTGCGCTTGAGAAAAATGTATATCCTGCTGTGTTTTGGTGTAATGATCTATATATGTCAATTAGATCCAGCTCCTCTAATATACTGTTCAAATGTTTTGTTTCTTTAGTGATTCTCTTTTGAGATGTTCTGTCCAGAGTTGATAGTGGTGTATTAAAATCCCCCACTATAATTGTAGATGCATCTATTCTTTCACTTAGTTTTTCCATTGTTTGCCTCACGTATTTGGAGGTGCCCTTGTTAGGAGCATAAATATTTATGATTGTTCGATCTTCTTGACAGATTTTCCCTTTCACTAAAATGTAGTATCCTTCTTTGTCTCTCACAATTGTTTCACATTTAAAGTCTATTTTGTCTGATATTAATATAGCTACTCCTGCCTTTTTTTGGTTACTGTTTGCTTGTATAATTGTTTTCCAGCCATTCACTTTCAATCTCCATGCGTCTCTGGGTCTAAGATGTGTCTTCTGTAGACAGCATACGGATGGGTCATATTTCCTTATCCAATGTCCCAGTCTGAATGTTTTGATAGGAGAGTTTAATCCGTTGACATTCAGTGTTATTACTTTCAAGGAATTATTTGTGTTAGCCATATTTTGATTGGATTTGTGTTTGTCATATTTTGTTTGTATTTTTTTCCCTTCTCTTTTTGTCTTTTTTTGTTGTCATTGTTGCTCTTATACTCTCCTCCAACTGTGCCTGTCCTGTTTTTTCCTTTCTTCCTGCAGAACTGCCTGTAGAATTTCTTGAAGGGGAGGTTTCTTGTTGGTATACTCTTTCAGTTTCTGTTTGTCTGAGAATATTTTGAACTCTCCATCATGTTTGAATGCTAGTTTAGCTGGATTGAGTATTCTTGGTTGGAAATTTTTTTCCTTTAGTACCTTGACTATATCATACCAGTGCCTTCTTGCCGCCATGGTTTCAGATGAGAAATCTGCACTAATCTAATGGAGCTTCCCTTGTATGTGATGGTTTTCTTTTCTCTTGCCGCTTTTAGGATTTTCTCTTTGTCTTGAGCATTGGATAATTTTACAAGTATATGTCTTGGGGTGGGCCTGTTGGGGTTTATGACCAGTGGAGTGCACTGTGCTTCTTGGATATGTACATCTGTCTCTTTCAGTAGATTTGGGAAGTTTTCAGCCATTATTTCCTGCAACACTCCTTCTGACCCCTTTCCCTTCTCTTCTCCTTCTGGAATGCCTATAATACGTATGTTTGAGCGTTTTGCATTGTCATTCAGGTCCCTAAGTCCTAGCTGGATTTTGTCCATCTTTTTATTGACCCCTTCTACTATCTGTTTGATTTCTGATGTACTGTCTTCCACATCACTAATTCTCTGCTCTGCCTCTTCTAGTCTGCTGATATTTGCTGCAAGTGTATTTTTGATTTCTTGAACTGTGCTGTTCATTCCCATCATATCTGTTATCTTTTTGCGTATGTCTGCAATTTCCCCTCCACGTGATGTCTTCATGTTGTTAACCTCTTTCATTACTTCATCAAATTTGTCGGTGATAA
>NW_026688307.1:0-96098 GCF_030445035.2 Dasypus novemcinctus | reverse complement strand
TGCTTTCCTATATAGGAAATGCTAGTTTTAGAGATACGAATGTTAGCAGGTAAACTGAAGGAAAGGAGAAAGCTGCAAAATCTCTGCAGACAATGCTTAGTTCTCAGAAGTAAATCATATGTGCCATGTTGTTTCATTTAGGTTTAAAGAGTTAGGTGCTATACCCCGCGTAATGCTATCCTATAGTGTAAATGCTAGTTTCAGACATAGGAATGGTAGCACAAAAACTGAAGGAAGGAGATAGCTGCAAACTGTGTGCACACAATGCTTAGTTCGCAGAAGTAAATCATATGTGCCATGTTGTTTCATTTAGGTTTAAAGAGTTCGGTGCTATACCCGCGGTAATGCTATCCTATATTGTAAATGCTAGTTTCAGATATAGGTTTGTTAGCACAAAAACTAAGGGAAAGGAGATAGCTGCAAAATATCTGCACACAATGTTTAGATCTCAGAAGTAAATCATATGTGCCATGTTGTTTCATTTAGGTTTAAAGAATTAGGTGCTATACCCACGGTAATGCTTTCCTATATAGGAAATGCTAATTTTAGAGATACGAATGTTAGCAAAAAAACTGAAGGAAAGGAGATAGCTGCAAATCTCTGCACACAATGCCTAGTTCTCCGACGTAAATCATATGTGCCATATTGTTTAATGTAGGTTTAAAGAGTTAGGTGCTATACCCTCGGTTATGCTTTCGTGTACAGGAAATGCTAGTTCTGGAGATACGAATGTTAGCACAAAAACTGAAGGAAAGGAGATAGCTGTAAACTCTGTGCACACAATGCTTAGTTCCCAGAAGTAAATGATATGTGCCATGTTGTTTCATTTAGGTTTAAAGAGTTAGGTGCTATACCGCGGTAATGCTATACTATAGTGTAAATGCTAGTTTCAGATATAGGAATGTTAGCACAAAAACTGAAGGAAAGGAGATAGCTGCAAAATCTCTGCACACAATGCTTAGTTCTCAGAAGTAAATCATATGTGTCATGTAGTTTCATTTAGGTTTAAAGAGTTAGGGGTATAAACTCTGTGATGCTTTCCTATATAGGAAATGCTATTTTTAGAGATACGAATGTTAGCACAAAAACTGAAGGAAAGGAGAAAGCAGCAAAATCTCTGCACACAATGCTTAGTTCTCAGAAGTAAATGATATGTTCCATGTTGTTTCATTTAGGTTAAAGAGTTAGGTGCTAAATCCGCGGTAATGCTATCCTATACTGTAAATGCTAGTTTCAGATATAGGAATGTTAGCACAAAAACTGAAGGAAAGGAGATAGCTCCAAAATCTCTGCACACAATGCTTAGATCTCAGAAGTAAATCATATATGCCATGTTGTTACATTTAGGTTTAAAGAGTTAGGTGCTATACCCTCGGTTATACTTTCCTGTATAGGAAATGCTTGTTCTGGAGATACGAATGTTTGCAAAAAAACTCAAGGAAAGGAGGTAGCTGCAAAATCTTTGCACACAATGCTTAGTTCTCAGAAGTAAAATCATGTGTGCCATGTTGTTTAATTTCGGTTTAAAGTGTTATGCGCTATACCCGCGGTAATGCTTTCCTATAGCGTAAATGCTAGTTTTAGATATAGGAAAGATAGCACAAACACTGAATGAAAGGAGATAGCTGCAAAATCTCTGCACACAATGCTTAGTTCTCAGATGTAAATCTTATGTGCCATGTTTTTTCATTTAGGTTTAAAGAGTTAGGTGCTGTACCCACGGTAATGCTTTCCTATATAGGAAATGCTAGTTTTAGAGATATGAATGTTTGCACAAAAAATGAAGGAAAGGAGATAGCTGCAAAATGTCAGCACACAATACTTAGGTCTCAGAAGTAAATCATATGTGCCATGTGTTTAATTTAGTTTCAAAGAGTTAGGTGCTATACCCTCGATTAAGCCTTCCTATATAGAAATGCTAGATTTAGAGATATGAATGTTAGCACAAAAACTGAAGGAAAGGAGATAGCTGCAAAATCTCTGCACACAATGCTTAGTACTCCAAAGTAAATCATATGTCCCATGTTGTTTGATTTAAGTTTAAAGAGTTAGGTGCTATACCCTCGGTTGTGCTTTCCTATATAGGAAATGCTAGTTTTAGAGATACGAATGTTAGCAGGAAAACTGAAGGAAAGGAGAAAGCTGCAAAATCTCTGCAGACAATGCTTAGTTCTCAGAAGTAAATCATATGTGCCATGTTGTTTCATTTAGGTTTAAAGAGTTAGGTGCTATACCCGCGGTAATGCTATCCTATAGTGTAAATGCTAGTTTCAGACATAGGAATGGTAGCACAAAAACTGAAGGGAAGGAGATAGCTGCAAACTCTGTGCACACAATGCTTTGTTCTCAGAAGTAAATCATATGTACCATGTTGTTTCATTTAGGTTCAAAGAGTTAGGTGTTATACCCTCGGTTAAGCTTTCCTACAAGGAAATACTAGTTTTAGAGATACGAATGTTAGCACAAAAACTGAAGGAAAGGAGATAGCTTCAAAATCTCTGCACACAATGATTAGTTCTCAGAAGTAAATCGTATGTGCCATGTTGTTTCATTTAGGTGTAAAGAGTTAGGTGCTATACCTGCGTTAACGCTTACATTTATTGTAAATGCTAGTTTTAGACATAGGAATGTTAGCACAAAAACTGAAGGAAAGGAGATAGATGCAAAATCTCTGCACACAATGCTTAGTTCTCAGAAGTATATCATATGTGCCATGTTGTTTCATTTAGGTTTAAAGAGTTAGGTGCTATACCCTCGGTAATGCTTTCCTACGGAGGAAATGCTAGTTTTAGAGATACGAATGTTAGCACAAAAACTGAAGGAAAGGAGATACCTGCAAAATCTCTGCACACAATGCTTAGTTCTCAGAAGTATATCATATGTGCCATGTTGTTTCATTTAGGTTTAAAGAGTTAGGTGCTATACCCGAAGTAAAGCTATCCTATAGTGTAGATGCTAGTTTCATATATAGGAATGTTAGCACAAAAACTGAAGGAAAGGAGATAGCTGCAAAATATGTGCACACAATGCTTAGTTCTCAGAAGTAAATCATCTGTGCCATATTGTTTCATTTAGGTTTAAACAGTTAGGTGCTATACCCTCAGTTATGCTTTCCTATGTAGGAAAAGCTAGTCTTAGAGATACGAATATTAGCACAAAAACTGAAGGAAAGGAGATAGCTGCAGAATCTCTGCACACAATGCTTAGTTCTCAGAAGTAAATCATATGTGCCATGTTGTTTCATTTAGGTTTAAAGAGTTCGGTGCTATACCCGCGGTAATGCTTTCCTATATAGGAAATGCTAGTTTTAGAGATACGAATGTTAGCACAAAAACTGAAGGAAAGGAGATAGCTGCAAAATCTCTGCACACAATGCTTAATTCTCAGAAGTAAATCATATGTGCCAATGTTGTTTCATTTATGTTTAAAGAGTTCGGTGCTATACCCGCGGTAATGCTATCCTATAGTGTAAATGCTAGTTTCAGACATAGGAATGGTAGCACAAAAACTGAAGGGAAGGAGATAGCTGCAAACTCTGTGCACACAATGCTTAGTTCGCAGAAGTAAATCATATGTGCCATGTTGTTTCATTAGGTTTAAAGAGTTCGGTGCTATACCCGCGGTAATGCTATCCTATATTGTAAATGCTAGTTTCAGACATAGGTTTGTTAGCACAAAAACTAAAGGAAAGGAGATAGCTGCAAAATATCTGCACACAATGTTTAGATCTCAGAAGTAAATCATATGTGCCATGTTGTTTCATTTAGGTTTAAAGAATTAGGTGCTATACCCACGGTAATGCTTTCCTATATAGGAAATGCTAATTTTAGAGATACGAATGTTAGCAAAAAAACTGAAGGAAAGGAGGTAGCTGCAAAATCTCTGCACACAATGCTTAGTTCTCAGAAGTAAATCATATGTGCCATGTTGTTTAATTTAGGTTTAAAGAGTTAGGTGCTATACCCTCGGTTATGCTTTCGTGTACAGGAAATGCTAGTTCTGGAGATACGAATGTTAGCATAAAAACTGAAGGAAAGGAGATAGCTCCAAAATCTCTGCACGCAATGCTTAGTTCTCAGAAGTAAATGATATGTGCCATGTTGTTTCATTTAGGTTTAAAGAGTTAGGTGCTATACCCGCGATAATGCTATACTATAGTGTAAAGGCTAGTTTCAGATATAGGAATGTTAGCACAAAAACTGAAGGAAAGGAGATATCTGTAAAATCTCTGCACACAATGCTTAGTTCTCAGAAGTAAATCATATGTGCCATGTTGTTTCATTTAGGTTTAAAGAGTTAGGTGCTATAGCCGCGGTAATGGTATACTATGTATAAATGCTAGTTTCAGATATAGGAGTGTTAGCAAAAAACTGAAGTAAAGGAGATAGCTGCAAATCTCTGCACGCAATGCTGAGTTCTCAGAAGTAAATCATATGTGCCATGTTGTTTCATTTAGGTTTAAAGAGTTAGGTGCTATACCCACGGTAATGCTTTCCTATATAGGAAATGCTAGTTTTAGAGATACGAATGTTAGCACAAAAACTGAAGGAAAGGAGATAGCTGCAAAATCTCTGAACACAATGCTTAGTTCTCCGACGTAAATCATATGTGCCATGTTGTTTAATTTAAGTTTAAAGAGTTAGGTGCTATACCCTCGGTTATGCTTTCGTGTACAGGAAATGCTAGTTCTGGAGATACGAATGTTAGCATAAAAACTGAAGGAAAGGAGATAGCTGCAAAATCTCTGCACGCAATTCTTAGTTCTCAGAAGTAAATGATATGTGCCATGTTGTTTCATTTAGGTTTAAAGAGTTAGGTGCTATAAACTCTGTGATGCTTTCCTATATAGGAAATGCTATTTTTAGAGACACGAATGTTAGCACCAAAACTGAACGAAAGGAGATAGCTGCAAAATCTCTGCACACAATGCTTAGTTCTCAGAAGTAAATCATATGTGCCATGTTGTTTCATTTAGGTTTAAAGAGTTAAGTGCTATACCCGCGGTAATGCTATACTATGTGTAAATGCTAGTTTCAGATATGGGAATGTTAGCAAAAAACTGAAGGAAAGGAGATAGCTGGAAAATCACTTCACACAATACTTAGTTGTCAGATGTAAATCATATGTTCGATGTTGTTTCATTTAGGTTTAAAGAGTTCGGTGCTATACCCGCGGTAATGCTATACTATAGTGTAAATTCTAGTTTCAGATTTAGGTTTGTTAGCACAAAAACTAAAGGAAAGGATATAGCTGCAAAATCTCTGCACACAATGCTTACATCTCAGATGTAAATCACATGTGCCATGTCGTTTCATTTAGGTTTAAATAGTTAGGTGCTATACCCTCGGTTATGCTTTCCTGTATAGGAAATGCTAGTTCTGGAGATACGAATGTTAGCAAAAAACTCAAGGAAAGGAGGTAGCTGCAAAATCTCTGCACACAATGCTTAGTTCTCAGAAGTAATTCATATGTGCCATGTTGTTTCATTTAGGTTTAAAGAGTTAGGTGCTATACGCGCGGTAATACATTCCTATAGTGTAAAAGCTAGTTTTAGACATAGGAATGTTAGCACAAATACTGAAGGAAAGGAGATAGCTGCAAAATCTCTGCAGACAATGCTTAGTTCTCAGAAGTAAATCATATGTGCCATGTTATTTCATTTAGGTTTAAAGAGTTAGGTGCTATACCCTCGGTTATGCTTTCCTATATAGGAAATGCTAGTTTTAGAGATACGAATGTTAGCACAAAAACTGAAGGAAAGGAGATAGCTGCAAAATCTCTGCAAACAATGCTTAGTTCTCAGAAGTAAGTCATATGTCCCATGATGTTTGATTTAAGTTTAAAGAGTTAGGTGCTATACCCTCGGTTATGCTTTCCTATATAGGAAATGCTAATTTTAGAGATACGAATGTTAGCAGGAAAACTGAAGGAAAGGAGATAGCTGCAAAATCTCTGCAAACAATGCTTAGTTCTCAGAAGTAAATCATATATGCCATGTTGTTTCATTTAGGTTTAAAGAGTTAGGTGCTATACCCGCGGCAATGCTTTCCTATAGTGTAAATTCTAGTCTCAGACATAGGAATGGTAGCACAAAAACTGAAGGAAAGGCGATAGCTGCAAAATCTCTGCAGACAGTGCTTAGTTCTCAGAAGTAAATCATATGTGCCATGTTGTTTCATTTAGGTTTAAAGAGTTAGGTGGTATACCCGCGGTAATGCTATCCTGTGGTGTAAAAGCTTGTTTCAGATATAGGAATGTTAGCACAAAAACTGAAGGAAAGGAGATAGCTGTAAACTCTGTGCACACAATGCTTTGTTCCCAGAAGTAAATCATATGTGCCATGTTGTTTCATTTAGGTTTAAAGAGTTCGGTGCTATACCCACGGTAATGCTATCCTACAGTGTAAATGCTAGTTTCAGATATAGGTTTGTTAGCACAAAAACTAAAGGAAAGGAGATAGCTGCAAAATCTGTGCACACAATGTTTAGATCTCAGAAGTAAATCATATGTGCCATGTTGTTTCATTTAGGTTTAAAGAGTTAGGTGCTATACCCACGGTAATGCTTTCCTATATAGGAAATGCTAGTTTTAGAGATACGAATGTTAGCACAAAAACTGAAGGAAAGGAGATAGCTGCAAAATCTCTGAACACAATGCTTAGTTCTCTGATGTAAATCATATGTGCCATGTTGTTTAATTTAGGTTTAAAGAGTTAGGTGCTATACCCTCGTTATGCTTTCGTGTACAGGAAATGCTAGTTCTGGAGATACGAATGTTAGCACAAAAACTGAAGGAAAGGAGATAGCTGTAAAATCTCTGCAAACAATGCTTAGTTCTCAGAAGTAAATCATATGTGCCGTGTTGTTTCATTTAGGTTTAAAGAGTTAGGTGCTTTAGCCGCGGTAATGCTATACTATGTGTAAATGCTAGTTTCAGATATAGGAGTGTTAGCAAAAAACTGAAGGAAAGGAGATAGCTGGAAAATCACTTCGCACAATGCTTAGTTGTCAGATGTAAATCATATGTGCCATGTTGTTTCATTTAGGTTTAAAGAGTTCGGTGCAATACCCGCGGTAATGCTATCCTATAGTGTAAATTCTAGTTTCAGATATAGGTTTGTTAGCACAAAAACTAAAGGAAAGGAGATAGCTGCAAAATCTCTGCACACAATGCTTACATCTCAGATGTAAATCACATGTGCCATGTCGTTTCATTTAGGTTTAAATAGTTAGGTGCTATACCCCCGGTTATGCTTTCCTGTATAGGAAATGCTATTTCTGGAGATACGAATGTTAGCAAAAAAACTCAAGGAAAGGAGGTAGCTGCAAAATCTCTGCACACAATGCTTAGTTCTCAGAAGTAATTCATATGTCCCATGTTGTTTCATTTAGGTTTAAAGAGTTAGGTGCTATACCCTCGGTTATGCTTACCTGTATAGGAAATGCTAGTTCTGGAGATACGAATGTTAGCATAAAAACTCAAGGAATGGAGGAAGCTGGAAAATCTCTGCACACAATGCTTAGTTCTCAGAAGTAAATTATATGTGACATGTTGTTTCATTTAGGTTTAAAGAGTTAGGTGCTTTACCCCTGGTAATGCTTTCCTATATTGTAAATGCTAGTTTTAGACATAGGAATGTTAGCACAAAAACTGAAGGAAAGGAGATAGCTGCAAAATCTCTGCACACAATGCTTAGTACTCCGAAGTAAATCATATGTCCCATGTTGTTTGATTTAAGTTTAAAGAGTTAGGTGCTATACCCTCGGTTGTGCTTTCCTATATAGGAAATGCTAGTTTTAGAGATACGAATGTTAGCAGGTAAACTGAAGGAAAGGAGAAAGCTGCAAAATCTCTGCAGACAATGCTTAGTTCTCAGAAGTAAATCATATGTGCCATGTTGTTTCATTTAGGTTTAAAGAGTTCGGTGCTATACCCGCGGTAATGCTTTCCTATATAGGAAATGCTAGTTTTAGAGATACGAATGTTAGCACAAAAACTGAAGGAAAGGAGATAGCTGCAAAATCTCTGCACACAATGCTTAATTCTCAGAAGTAAATCATATGTGCCATGTTGTTTCATTTATGTTTAAAGAGTTCGGTGCTATACCCGCGGTAATGCTATCCTATAGTGTAAATGCTAGTTTCAGACATAGGAATGGTAGCACAAAAACTGAAGGGAAGGAGATAGCTGCAAACTCTGTGCACACAATGCTTAGTTCGCAGAAGTAAATCATATGTGCCATGTTGTTTCATTTAGGTTTAAAGAGTTCGGTGCTATACCCGCGGTAATGCTATCCTATATTGTAAATGCTAGTTTCAGACATAGGTTTGTTAGCACAAAAACTAAAGGAAAGGAGATAGCTGCAAAATATCTGCACACAATGTTTAGATCTCAGAAGTAAATCATATGTGCCATGTTGTTTCATTTAGGTTTAAAGAATTAGGTGCTATACCCACGGTAATGCTTTCCTATATAGGAAATGCTAATTTTAGAGATACGAATGTTAGCAAAAAAACTGAAGGAAAGGAGGTAGCTGCAAAATCTCTGCACACAATGCTTAGTTCTCAGAAGTAAATCATATGTGCCATGTTGTTTAATTTAGGTTTAAAGAGTTAGGTGCTATACCCTCGGTTATGCTTTCGTGTACAGGAAATGCTAGTTCTGGAGATACGAATGTTAGCATAAAAACTGAAGGAAAGGAGATAGCTCCAAAATCTCTGCACGCAATGCTTAGTTCTCAGAAGTAAATGATATGTGCCATGTTGTTTCATTTAGGTTTAAAGAGTTAGGTGCTATACCCGCGATAATGCTATACTATAGTGTAAAGGCTAGTTTCAGATATAGGAATGTTAGCACAAAAACTGAAGGAAAGGAGATATTTGTAAAATCTCTGCACACAATGCTTAGTTCTCAGAAGTAAATCATATGTGCCATGTTGTTTCATTTAGGTTTAAAGAGTTAGGTGCTATAGCCGCGGTAATGGTATACTATGTATAAATGCTAGTTTCAGATATAGGAGTGTTAGCAAAAAACTGAAGTAAAGGAGATAGCTGCAAAATCTCTGCACGCAATGCTGAGTTCTCAGAAGTAAATCATATGTGCCATGTTGTTTCATTTAGGTTTAAAGAGTTAGGTGCTATACCCACGGTAATGCTTTCCTATATAGGAAATGCTAGTTTTAGAGATACGAATGTTAGCACAAAAACTGAAGGAAAGGAGATAGCTGCAAAATCTCTGAACACAATGCTTAGTTCTCCGACGTAAATCATATGTGCCATGTTGTTTAATTTAAGTTTAAAGAGTTAGGTGCTATACCCTCGGTTATGCTTTCGTGTACAGGAAATGCTAGTTCTGGAGATACGAATGTTAGCATAAAAACTGAAGGAAAGGAGATAGCTGCAAAATCTCTGCACGCAATTCTTAGTACTCAGAAGTAAATGATATGTGCCATGTTGTTTCATTTAGGTTTAAAGAGTTAGGTGCTATAAACTCTGTGATGCTTTCCTATATAGGAAATGCTATTTTTAGAGACACGAATGTTAGCACCAAAACTGAACGAAAGGAGATAGCTGCAAAATCTCTGCACACAATGCTTAGTTCTCAGAAGTAAATCATATGTGCCATGTTGTTTCATTTAGGTTTAAAGAGTTAAGTGCTATACCCGCGGTAATGCTATACTATGTGTAAATGCTAGTTTCAGATATGGGAATGTTAGCAAAAAACTGAAGGAAAGGAGATAGCTGGAAAATCACTTCACACAATACTTAGTTGTCAGATGTAAATCATATGTTCGATGTTGTTTCATTTAGGTTTAAAGAGTTCGGTGCTATACCCGCGGTAATGCTATACTATAGTGTAAATTCTAGTTTCAGATTTAGGTTTGTTAGCACAAAAACTAAAGGAAAGGATATAGCTGCAAAATCTCTGCACACAATGCTTACATCTCAGATGTAAATCACATGTGCCATGTCGTTTCATTTAGGTTTAAATAGTTAGGTGCTATACCCTCGGTTATGCTTTCCTGTATAGGAAATGCTAGTTCTGGAGATACGAATGTTAGCAAAAAAACTCAAGGAAAGGAGGTAGCTGCAAAATCTCTGCACACAATGCTTAGTTCTCAGAAGTAATTCATATGTGCCATGTTGTTTCATTTAGGTTTAAAGAGTTAGGTGCTATACGCGCGGTAATACATTCCTATAGTGTAAAAGCTAGTTTTAGACATAGGAATGTTAGCACAAATACTGAAGGAAAGGAGATAGCTGCAAAATCTCTGCAGACAATGCTTAGTTCTCAGAAGTAAATCATATGTGCCATGTTATTTCATTTAGGTTTAAAGAGTTAGGTGCTATACCCTCGGTTATGCTTTCCTATATAGGAAATGCTAGTTTTAGAGATACGAATGTTAGCACAAAAACTGAAGGAAAGGAGATAGCTGCAAAATCTCTGCAAACAATGCTTAGTTCTCAGAAGTAAGTCATATGTCCCATGATGTTTGATTTAAGTTTAAAGAGTTAGGTGCTATACCCTCGGTTATGCTTTCCTATATAGGAAATGCTAATTTTAGAGATACGAATGTTAGCAGGAAAACTGAAGGAAAGGAGATAGCTGCAAAATCTCTGCAAACAATGCTTAGTTCTCAGAAGTAAATCATATATGCCATGTTGTTTCATTTAGGTTTAAAGAGTTAGGTGCTATACCCGCGGCAATGCTTTCCTATAGTGTAAATTCTAGTCTCAGACATAGGAATGGTAGCACAAAAACTGAAGGAAAGGCGATAGCTGCAAAATCTCTGCAGACAGTGCTTAGTTCTCAGAAGTAAATCATATGTGCCATGTTGTTTCATTTAGGTTTAAAGAGTTAGGTGGTATACCCGCGGTAATGCTATCCTGTGGTGTAAAAGCTTGTTTCAGATATAGGAATGTTAGCACAAAAACTGAAGGAAAGGAGATAGCTGTAAACTCTGTGCACACAATGCTTTGTTCCCAGAAGTAAATCATATGTGCCATGTTGTTTCATTTAGGTTTAAAGAGTTCGGTGCTATACCCACGGTAATGCTATCCTACAGTGTAAATGCTAGTTTCAGATATAGGTTTGTTAGCACAAAAACTAAAGGAAAGGAGATAGCTGCAAAATCTGTGCACACAATGTTTAGATCTCAGAAGTAAATCATATGTGCCATGTTGTTTCATTTAGGTTTAAAGAGTTAGGTGCTATACCCTCGGTTATGCTTTCGTGTACAGGAAATGCTAGTTCTGGAGATACGAATGTTAGCACAAAAACTGAAGGAAAGGAGATAGCTGTAAAATCTCTGCAAACAATGCTTAGTTCTCAGAAGTAAATCATATGTGCCGTGTTGTTTCATTTAGGTTTAAAGAGTTAGGTGCTTTAGCCGCGGTAATGCTATACTATGTGTAAATGCTAGTTTCAGATATAGGAGTGTTAGCAAAAAACTGAAGGAAAGGAGATAGCTGGAAAATCACTTCGCACAATGCTTAGTTGTCAGATGTAAATCATATGTGCCATGTTGTTTCATTTAGGTTTAAAGAGTTCGGTGCAATACCCGCGGTAATGCTATCCTATAGTGTAAATTCTAGTTTCAGATATAGGTTTGTTAGCACAAAAACTAAAGGAAAGGAGATAGCTGCAAAATCTCTGCACACAATGCTTACATCTCAGATGTAAATCACATGTGCCATGTCGTTTCATTTAGGTTTAAATAGTTAGGTGCTATACCCCCGGTTATGCTTTCCTGTATAGGAAATGCTATTTCTGGAGATACGAATGTTAGCAAAAAAACTCAAGGAAAGGAGGTAGCTGCAAAATCTCTGCACACAATGCTTAGTTCTCAGAAGTAATTCATATGTCCCATGTTGTTTCATTTAGGTTTAAAGAGTTAGGTGCTATACCCTCGGTTATGCTTACCTGTATAGGAAATGCTAGTTCTGGAGATACGAATGTTAGCATAAAAACTCAAGGAATGGAGGAAGCTGGAAAATCTCTGCACACAATGCTTAGTTCTCAGAAGTAAATTATATGTGACATGTTGTTTCATTTAGGTTTAAAGAGTTAGGTGCTTTACCCCTGGTAATGCTTTCCTATATTGTAAATGCTAGTTTTAGACATAGGAATGTTAGCACAAAAACTGAAGGAAAGGAGATAGCTGCAAAATCTCTGCACACAATGCTTAGTACTCCGAAGTAAATCATATGTCCCATGTTGTTTGATTTAAGTTTAAAGAGTTAGGTGCTATACCCTCGGTTGTGCTTTCCTATATAGGAAATGCTAGTTTTAGAGATACGAATGTTAGCAGGTAAACTGAAGGAAAGGAGAAAGCTGCAAAATCTCTGCAGACAATGCTTAGTTCTCAGAAGTAAATCATATGTGCCATGTTGTTTCATTTAGGTTTAAAGAGTTAGGTGCTATACCCTCGGTTATGCTTTCCTATATAGGAAATGCTAGTTTTAGAGATACGAATGTTAGCACAAAAACTGAAGGAAAGGAGATAGCTGCAAAATCTCTGCAAACAATGCTTAGTTCTCAGAAGTAAGTCATATGTCCCATGATGTTTGATTTAAGTTTAAAGAGTTAGGTGCTATACCCTCGGTTATGCTTTCCTATATAGGAAATGCTAATTTTAGAGATACGAATGTTAGCAGGAAAACTGAAGGAAAGGAGATAGCTGCAAAATCTCTGCAAACAATGCTTAGTTCTCAGAAGTAAATCATATATGCCATGTTGTTTCATTTAGGTTTAAAGAGTTAGGTGCTATACCCGCGGCAATGCTTTCCTATAGTGTAAATTCTAGTCTCAGACATAGGAATGGTAGCACAAAAACTGAAGGAAAGGAGATAGCTGCAAAATCTCTGCAGACAGTGCTTAGTTCTCAGAAGTAAATCATATGTGCCATGTTGTTTCATTTAGGTTTAAAGAGTTAGGTGGTATACCCGCGGTAATGCTATCCTGTGGTGTAAAAGCTTGTTTCAGATATAGGAATGTTAGCACAAAAACTGAAGGAAAGGAGATAGCTGTAAACTCTGTGCACACAATGCTTTGTTCCCAGAAGTAAATCATATGTGCCATGTTGTTTCATTTAGGTTTAAAGAGTTCGGTGCTATACCCACGGTAATGCTATCCTATAGTGTAAATGCTAGTTTCAGATATAGGTTTGTTAGCACAAAAACTAAAGGAAAGGAGATAGCTGCAAAATCTGTGCACACAATGTTTAGATCTCAGAAGTAAATCATATGTGCCATGTTGTTTCATTTAGGTTTAAAGAGTTAGGTGCTATACCCACGGTAATGCTTTCCTATATAGGAAATGCTAGTTTTAGAGATACGAATGTTAGCACAAAAACTGAAGGAAAGGAGATAGCTGCAAAATCTCTGAACACAATGCTTAGTTCTCTGACGTAAATCATATGTGCCATGTTGTTTAATTTAGGTTTAAAGAGTTAGGTGCTATACCCTCGGTTATGCTTTCGTGTACAGGAAATGCTAGTTCTGGAGATACGAATGTTAGCACAAAAACTGAAGGAAAGGAGATAGCTGTAAAATCTCTGCAAACAATGCTTAGTTCTCAGAAGTAAATCATATGTGCCGTGTTGTTTCATTTAGGTTTAAAGAGTTAGGTGCTTTAGCCGCGGTAATGCTATACTATGTGTAAATGCTAGTTTCAGATATAGGAGTGTTAGCAAAAAACTGAAGGAAAGGAGATAGCTGGAAAATCACTTCGCACAATGCTTAGTTGTCAGATGTAAATCATATGTGCCATGTTGTTTCATTTAGGTTTAAAGAGTTCGGTGCAATACCCGCGGTAATGCTATCCTATAGTGTAAATTCTAGTTTCAGATATAGGTTTGTTAGCACAAAAACTAAAGGAAAGGAGATAGCTGCAAAATCTCTGCACACAATGCTTACATCTCAGATGTAAATCACATGTGCCATGTCGTTTCATTTAGGTTTAAATAGTTAGGTGCTATACCCCCGGTTATGCTTTCCTGTATAGGAAATGCTATTTCTGGAGATACGAATGTTAGCAAAAAAACTCAAGGAAAGGAGGTAGCTGCAAAATCTCTGCACACAATGCTTAGTTCTCAGAAGTAATTCATATGTCCCATGTTGTTTCATTTAGGTTTAAAGAGTTAGGTGCTATACCCTCGGTTATGCTTACCTGTATAGGAAATGCTAGTTCT
Source organism: Dasypus novemcinctus (assembly GCF_030445035.2). NCBI lineage: Eukaryota > Metazoa > Chordata > Mammalia > Cingulata > Dasypodidae > Dasypus > Dasypus novemcinctus. The sequence continues at coordinate 81,907 of NW_026688307.1, read as the reverse complement.
GGAGATACGAATGTTAGCATAAAAACTCAAGGAATGGAGGAAGCTGGAAAATCTCTGCACACAATGCTTAGTTCTCAGAAGTAAATTATATGTGACATGTTGTTTCATTTAGGTTTAAAGAGTTAGGTGCTTTACCCCTGGTAATGCTTTCCTATATTGTAAATGCTAGTTTTAGACATAGGAATGTTAGCACAAAAACTGAAGGAAAGGAGATAGCTGCAAAATCTCTGCACACAATGCTTAGTACTCCGAAGTAAATCATATGTCCCATGTTGTTTGATTTAAGTTTAAAGAGTTAGGTGCTATACCCTCGGTTGTGCTTTCCTATATAGGAAATGCTAGTTTTAGAGATACGAATGTTAGCAGGTAAACTGAAGGAAAGGAGAAAGCTGCAAAATCTCTGCAGACAATGCTTAGTTCTCAGAAGTAAATCATATGTGCCATGTTGTTTCATTTAGGTTTAAAGAGTTAGGTGCTATACCCGCGGTAATGCTATCCTATAGTGTAAATGCTAGTTTCAGACATAGGAATGGTAGCACAAAAACTGAAGGGAAGGAGATAGCTGCAAACTGTGTGCACACAATGCTTAGTTCGCAGAAGTAAATCATATGTGCCATGTTGTTTCATTTAGGTTTAAAGAGTTCGGTGCTATACCCGCGGTAATGCTATCCTATATTGTAAATGCTAGTTTCAGATATAGGTTTGTTAGCACAAAAACTAAGGGAAAGGAGATAGCTGCAAAATATCTGCACACAATGTTTAGATCTCAGAAGTAAATCATATGTGCCATGTTGTTTCATTTAGGTTTAAAGAATTAGGTGCTATACCCACGGTAATGCTTTCCTATATAGGAAATGCTAATTTTAGAGATACGAATGTTAGCAAAAAAACTGAAGGAAAGGAGATAGCTGCAAAATCTCTGCACACAATGCCTAGTTCTCCGACGTAAATCATATGTGCCATATTGTTTAATGTAGGTTTAAAGAGTTAGGTGCTATACCCTCGGTTATGCTTTCGTGTACAGGAAATGCTAGTTCTGGAGATACGAATGTTAGCACAAAAACTGAAGGAAAGGAGATAGCTGTAAACTCTGTGCACACAATGCTTAGTTCCCAGAAGTAAATGATATGTGCCATGTTGTTTCATTTAGGTTTAAAGAGTTAGGTGCTATACCCGCGGTAATGCTATACTATAGTGTAAATGCTAGTTTCAGATATAGGAATGTTAGCACAAAAACTGAAGGAAAGGAGATAGCTGCAAAATCTCTGCACACAATGCTTAGTTCTCAGAAGTAAATCATATGTGTCATGTAGTTTCATTTAGGTTTAAAGAGTTAGGGGTATAAACTCTGTGATGCTTTCCTATATAGGAAATGCTATTTTTAGAGATACGAATGTTAGCACAAAAACTGAAGGAAAGGAGAAAGCAGCAAAATCTCTGCACACAATGCTTAGTTCTCAGAAGTAAATGATATGTTCCATGTTGTTTCATTTAGGTTTAAAGAGTTAGGTGCTAAATCCGCGGTAATGCTATCCTATACTGTAAATGCTAGTTTCAGATATAGGAATGTTAGCACAAAAACTGAAGGAAAGGAGATAGCTCCAAAATCTCTGCACACAATGCTTAGATCTCAGAAGTAAATCATATATGCCATGTTGTTACATTTAGGTTTAAAGAGTTAGGTGCTATACCCTCGGTTATACTTTCCTGTATAGGAAATGCTTGTTCTGGAGATACGAATGTTTGCAAAAAAACTCAAGGAAAGGAGGTAGCTGCAAAATCTTTGCACACAATGCTTAGTTCTCAGAAGTAAATCATGTGTGCCATGTTGTTTAATTTCGGTTTAAAGTGTTATGCGCTATACCCGCGGTAATGCTTTCCTATAGCGTAAATGCTAGTTTTAGATATAGGAATGATAGCACAAACACTGAATGAAAGGAGATAGCTGCAAAATCTCTGCACACAATGCTTAGTTCTCAGATGTAAATCTTATGTGCCATGTTTTTTCATTTAGGTTTAAAGAGTTAGGTGCTGTACCCACGGTAATGCTTTCCTATATAGGAAATGCTAGTTTTAGAGATATGAATGTTTGCACAAAAAATGAAGGAAAGGAGATAGCTGCAAAATGTCAGCACACAATACTTAGGTCTCAGAAGTAAATCATATGTGCCATGTGGTTTAATTTAGTTTCAAAGAGTTAGGTGCTATACCCTCGATTAAGCCTTCCTATATAGAAAATGCTAGATTTAGAGATATGAATGTTAGCACAAAAACTGAAGGAAAGGAGATAGCTGCAAAATCTCTGCACACAATGCTTAGTACTCCAAAGTAAATCATATGTCCCATGTTGTTTGATTTAAGTTTAAAGAGTTAGGTGCTATACCCTCGGTTGTGCTTTCCTATATAGGAAATGCTAGTTTTAGAGATACGAATGTTAGCAGGAAAACTGAAGGAAAGGAGAAAGCTGCAAAATCTCTGCAGACAATGCTTAGTTCTCAGAAGTAAATCATATGTGCCATGTTGTTTCATTTAGGTTTAAAGAGTTAGGTGCTATACCCGCGGTAATGCTATCCTATAGTGTAAATGCTAGTTTCAGACATAGGAATGGTAGCACAAAAACTGAAGGGAAGGAGATAGCTGCAAACTCTGTGCACACAATGCTTTGTTCTCAGAAGTAAATCATATGTACCATGCTGTTTCATTTAGGTTCAAAGAGTTAGGTGTTATACCCTCGGTTAAGCTTTCCTACAAGGAAATACTAGTTTTAGAGATACGAATGTTAGCACAAAAACTGAAGGAAAGGAGATAGCTTCAAAATCTCTGCACACAATGATTAGTTCTCAGAAGTAAATCGTATGTGCCATGTTGTTTCATTTAGGTGTAAAGAGTTAGGTGCTATACCTGCGTTAACGCTTACATTTATTGTAAATGCTAGTTTTAGACATAGGAATGTTAGCACAAAAACTGAAGGAAAGGAGATAGATGCAAAATCTCTGCACACAATGCTTAGTTCTCAGAAGTATATCATATGTGCCATGTTGTTTCATTTAGGTTTAAAGAGTTAGGTGCTATACCCTCGGTAATGCTTTCCTACGTAGGAAATGCTAGTTTTAGAGATACGAATGTTAGCACAAAAACTGAAGGAAAGGAGATACCTGCAAAATCTCTGCACACAATGCTTAGTTCTCAGAAGTATATCATATGTGCCATGTTGTTTCATTTAGGTTTAAAGAGTTAGGTGCTATACCCGAAGTAAAGCTATCCTATAGTGTAGATGCTAGTTTCATATATAGGAATGTTAGCACAAAAACTGAAGGAAAGGAGATAGCTGCAAAATATGTGCACACAATGCTTAGTTCTCAGAAGTAAATCATCTGTGCCATATTGTTTCATTTAGGTTTAAACAGTTAGGTGCTATACCCTCAGTTATGCTTTCCTATGTAGGAAAAGCTAGTCTTAGAGATACGAATATTAGCACAAAAACTGAAGGAAAGGAGATAGCTGCAAAATCTCTGCACACAATGCTTAGTTCTCAGAAGTAAATAATATGTGCCATGTTGGTTCATTTAGATTTAAAGAGTTAGGTGCTTTACCCTCTGTGATGCTTTCCTATATAGGAAATGCTAGTTTTAAAGATACGAATGTTAGCCCAAAAACTGAAGTTAAGGAGATAGCTGCAAAATCTCTGCACACAATGCTTAGTTCTCAGAAGTAAATCATATGTGCCATGTTGTTTCATTTAGGATAAAGAGTTAGGTGCTATACTCGCGTTAATGATTTCATATGTTGTAAATGCTAGTTTTAGACATAGGATTGATAGCACAAAAACTGAAGGAGAGGAGATAGCTGCAAAATCTCTGCACACAATGCTTAGTTCTAAGAAGTAAATCATATGTGCCATGCTGTTTCATTTAGGTTTAAACAGTTAGGTGCTATACCCGAGGTAATGCTATCCAAAAGTGTAGATGCAAGTTTCGTATATAGGAATGTTAGCACAAAAACTGAAGGAAAGGAGATAGCTGCAAAATATGTGCACACAATGCTTAGTTCTCAGAGATAAATCATATGTGCCATGTTGTTTCATTTAGGTTTAAAGAGTTAGGTTCTATACCGGCGTTAATGCTTTCCTATAGTGTAAATGATAGTATTAGACATAGGAACGTAAGCACAAAAAATGAAGGAAAGGAGATACCTGCAAAATCTCTGCACACAATGCTTAGTTCTCTGAAGTAAATCATATGTGCCATGTTGTTTCATTTAGGTTTAAAGAGTTAGGTGCTATACCCTCGGTTATGCTTTCCTGTAGAGGAAATGATAGTTCTGGAGATACGAATGTTAGCACAAAAACTGAAGGAAAGGAGATAGCTGCAAAATCTCTGCACACAATGCTTAGTTCTCAGAAGTAAATAATATGTGACATGTTGTTTCATTTAGGTTTAAAGAGTTCAGTGCTATACCCGCGGTAATGCTATCCTATAGTGTAAATGCTAGTTTCAGATATAGGAATGTTAGCACAAAAACTGAAGGAAAGGAGATAGCTGCAAAATCTCTGCACACAATGCTTAGTTCTCAGAAGTAAATCATATGTACCATGTTGTTATATTAAGGTTTAAAAAGTTAGGTGCTATAACCTCGGATATGCTTTCCTACATAGGAAATGCTAGTTTTAGAGATACGAATGTTAGCACAAAAACTGAAGGAAAGGAGATAGCTGCAAAATCTCTGCACACAATGCTTAGTTCTCAGAAGTAAATCATATGTGCCATGTTGTTTCATTTAGGTTTAAAGAGTTTGGTGCTATACCCGGGGTAAAGTTATCCTATAGTGTAAATGCTAATTTCAGATATAGGTTTGTTAGCACAAAAACTGAAGGAAAGGAGATAGCTGCAAAATCTCTGCACACAATGCTTAGTTCTCAGAAGTAAATCATATGTGCCATGCTGTTTCATGTAGGTTTAAAGAGTTCGGTGCTATACCCTCGGTTATGCTTTCCTATATAGGAAATGCTAGTTTTAGAGATACGAATGTTAGCACAAAAACTGAAGGAAAGGAGATACCTGCAAAATCTCTGCAAACAATGCTTAGTTCTCAGAAGAAAATCATATGTGCCATGTTGTTTCATTTAGGTTTAAAGAGTTCGGTGCTATACCCGCGGTAATGCTATCCTACAGTGTAAATGATAGTTTCAGATATAGGTTTGTTAGCACAAAAACTAAAGGAAAGAAGATACCTGTAAAATCTCTGCACACAATGCTCAGATCTCAGAAGTATATCATATGTGCCATGTTGTTTCATTTAGGTTTAAAGGGTTAGGTGCTACACCCTCGGTTATACTTTCCTGTATAGGAAATGCTAGTTCTGGACATACGAAAAAAAACCTCAAGGAAAGGAGGTAGCTGCAAAATCTCTGCACACAATGCTTAGTTCTCAGAAGCAAATCATATGTGCCATGTTGTTTCATTTAGGTTTAAAGAGTTAGGTGCTATACCCGTGGTAATGCTTTCCTATAGTGTAAATGCTAGTTTTCGACCTAGGAATGTTAGCACAATAACTGAAGGAAAGGAGATAGCTACAAAATCTCTGAACACAATGCTTAGTTCTAAGAAGTAAATCATATGTGCCATGCTGTTTCATTTAGGTTTAAGTAGTTAAGTGCTAAACCCTCGGTTTTGCTTTCCTATATAGGAAATGCTTGTTTTAGAGATACGAATGTTAGCACAAAAACTGACTTAAAGGAGATATCTGCAAAATCTCTGCACACAATGCTTAGTTCTCAGAAGTAAATCATATGTGCCATTTCTTTCATTTAGGTTTAAAGAGTTAGGTGCTATACCCGCGGTAATGCTTTCCTATAGTGTAAAGGCTAGTTTTAGGCATAGGAATGTTAGCACAAAACCTGAAGGAAAGGATATAGCTGCAAAATCTCTGTACACAATGCTTAGTTCTCAGAAGTAAATCATATGTACCATGTTGTTTCATTTAGGTTTAAAGAGTTAGGTGCTATACCCGCGGTAATGCTTTCCTATAGTGTAAAGGCTAGTTTTATAAATAGGAATGTTAGCACAAAAACTGAAGGAAAGGAGGAAGCTGCAAAATCTCTGCACACAATGCTTACTTCTCAGAAGTAAATCATATATGCCATTTCGTTTCATTTAGGTTTAAAGAGTTAGGGGCTATACCCGCGGTAATGCTTTCCTATAGTGTAAATGCAAGTTTTAGACATAGGAATGTTAGCACAAACCCTGAAGGAAAGGAGATAGCTGCAAAATCTCTGCACATAATGCTTAGTTCTCAGAAGTAAATCATATGTGACATGTTGTTTCATTTAGGTTTAAAGAGTTCAGTGCTATACCCACTGTAATGCTATCCTATACTGTAAATGCAAGTTTCAGATGTAGGAATGTTAGCACAAAAACTGAGGAAAGGAGATGGCTGCAAAATCTCTGCACACAATGCTTAGTTCTCAGAAGTAAATCATATGTGCCATGTTGTTTCATTTACGTTTAAGAGTTAGGTGCTATACCCTCGGTTATGCTCTCCTATATAGGAAATGCTAGTTCTAGAGATACGAATGTTAGAACAAAAACTGAAGGAAAGGAGATAGCTGCAAAATCTCTGCACGCAATGCTTAGTTCTCAGAAGTAAATCATATGTGCCATGTTGTTTCATTTAGGTTTAAAGAGTTAGGTGCTATACCCCCGGTAATGCTTTCCTCTATAGGAAATGCTAGTTCTCGAGATACGAATGTTAGCACAAAAACTGAAGGAAAGGAGATAGCTGCAAAATCTCTGCATACAATGCTTAGTTCTCAGAAGTAAATCATATATCCCATGTTGTTTGATTTAAGTATAAAGAGTTATGTTCTATATCCTCGGTTATGCTTTCCTATATAGCAAATTCTAGTTTTAGAGATACGAATGTTAGCAGAAACACTGAAGGAAAGGATATAGCTGCAAAATCTCTGCACACAATGCTTAGTTCTCAGAAGTAAATCATATGTGCCATGTTGTTTCATTTAGGGTTAAAGAGTTAGGTGCTATACCCGCAGCAATGCTTTCCTATAGTGTAAAGGCTAGTTTTAGACATAGGAATGTTAGCACAAAAACTGAAGGAAAGGAGATAGCTGCAAAATCTGTGCACACAATGCTTAGTTCGCAGAAGTAAATCATATGTGCCATGTTGTTTCATTTAGGTTTAAAGAGTTCGGTGCTATACCCGCGGTAATGCTATCCTATAGTGTAAATGTTAGTTTCAGATATAGGTTTGTTAGCACAAAAACTAAAGGAAAGGAGATAGGTGCAAAATCTCTGCACACAATGTTTAGATCTCAGAAGTAAATCGTATGTGCCATGTTGTTTCATTTAAGTTTAAAGTGTTAGGTGCTATACCCGCGGTAATGCTTTCCTATATAGGAAATGCTAGTTTTAGAGATACGAATGTTAGCAGAAAAACTGAAGGAAAGGAGATAGCTGCAAAATCTCTGCACACAATGCTTAGTTCTCAGAAGTCAATCATATGTGCCATGTTGTTTCATTTATGTTTAAAGACTTCGGAGCTATACCCGCGGTAATGCTATCCTATAGTGTAAATGCTAGTTTCAGATATAGGTTTGTTAGCACAAAAACTAAAGGAAAGGAGATAGCTGCAAAATATCTGCACACAATGTTTAGATCTCAGAAGTAAATCATATGTGCCATGTTGTTTCATTTATGTTTAAAGGTTTAGTGCTATACCCGCGGTAATGCTTTCCTATATAGGAAATGCTAGTTTTAGAGATACGAATGTTAGCACAAAAACTGAAGGAAAGGAGATAGCTGCAAAATCTCTGCACACAATGGTTAGTTCTCCGAAGTAAATCATATGTGCCATGTTGTTTAATTTAGGTTTAAAGAGTTAGGTGCTATACCCTCGGTTATGCCTTCCTGTATAGGAAATGCTAGTTCTGGAGATACGACTGTTAGCAGAAAAACTGAAGGAAAGGAGATAGCTGCAAAATCTCTGCACACAATGCTTAGTTCTCAGAAGTAAATCATATTTGCCATGTTGTTTCACTTAGGTTTAAAGAGTTAGGTGCTATAATCTCTGTGATGCTTTCCTATATAGGAAATGCTATTTTTAGAGATACTAATGTTAGCACAAAAACTGAAGGAAAGGAGTTAGCTGCAAAATCCCTGCACACAATGCTTAGTTCTCAGAAGTAAATCATATGTGCCATGTTGTTTCATTTAGCTTTAAAGAGTTAGGTGCTATAGCTGCGGCAATGCTTTCCTATAGTGTAAATGCTAGTTTTAGACATAGGAATGTTAGCACAAAAACTGAAGGAAAGGAGATAGCTGCAAAATCTCTGCAGACAAAGCTTAGTTCTCAGAAGTAAGTCATATGTGCCATGTTGTTTCATTTAGGTTTAATGAGTTAAGTGCTATACCCTCGGTTATTCTTTCCTATATAGGAAATGCTAGTTTAGAGATACAAATGTTAGCACAAAAACTGAAGGAAAGGAGATAGCTGCAAAATCTCTGCACACAATGCTTAGTTCTCAGAAGTAAATCATATGTCCCATGTTGTTTGATTTAAATTTAAACAGTTAGGTGCTAAACCCTCGGTTATGCTTTCCTATATAGGAAATGCTAGTTTAAAGATACGAATGTTAGCAGAAAAAGTGAAGGAAAGGAGATAGCTGCAAAATCTCTGCACATAATGCTTAGTTCTCAGAAGTAACTCATATGTGACATGTTGTTTCATTTAGGTTTAAAGAGTTCGGTGCTATACCCGCGGTAATGCTATCCTATAGTGTAAATGCTAGTTTCAGATATAGGAATGTTAGCACAAAAACGGAAGGAAATGAGATGGCTGCAAAATCTCTGCACACAATGCTTAGTTCTCAGAAGTAAATCATATGTGCCATGTTGTTTCATTTAGGTTTAAGAGTTAGGTGCTATACCCTCGGTTATGCTTTCCTATATAGGAAATGCTAGTTCTAGAGATACGAATGTTAGAACAAAAACTGAAGGAAAGGAGATAGCTGCAAAATCTCTGCACACAATGCTTAGTTCTCAGAAGTAAATCATATGTGCCATGCTGTTTCATTTAGGTTTAAAGAGTTCGGTTCTATACCCGCGGTAAAGCTATCCTGTAGTGTAAATGCTAGTTTCAGATATAGGTTTGTTAGCACAAAAACTGAAGGAAAGTAGATAGCTGCAAAATCTCTGCACACAGTGCTTAGTTCTCAGAAGTAAATCATATGTGCCATGTTGTTTCACTTAGGTTGTAGAGTTAGGTGCTATACCCTCGGTTATGCTTTCGTATACAGGAAATGCTAGTTTTAGAGATACGAATGTTAGCACAAAAACTGAAGGAAAGGAGATAGCTGCAAAATCTCTGCACACAATGCTTAGTTCTACGAAGTAAATCATATGTGCCATGTTGTTTCATTTAGGTTTAAAGAGTTAGGTGCTATGCCCTCTGTGATGCTTTCCTATACAGGAAATGCTAGTTTTAGAGATACGAATGTTAGCACAAAAACTGAAGAAAGGAGATAGGTGCAAAATCTCTGCACACAATGCTTAGTTCTCAGAAAAAAATCATATCTGCCATGTTGTTCCATTTAGGTTTAAAGAGTTAGGTGCTATACCCTCGGTTATGCTTTCCTTTTAGGAAATGTTATTTCTGGAGATACGAATGTTAGCGCAAAAACTGAAGGAAAGGAGAGAGCTGCAAAATCTCTGCACACAATGCTTAGTTCTCAGAAGTCAATCATATGTGCCATGTTGTTTCATTTAGGTTTACAGAGTTAGGTGCTATACCCGCGGTAATGCTTTCCTATAGTTTGTTTAAATGCTAGTTTTAGAAATAGGAATATTACCACAAAACCTCAAGGAAAGGAGATAGCTGCAAAATCTCTGCACACAATGCTTAGTTCTCAGAAGTAAATCATATGTGCCATATTGATTCATTTAAGTATAAAGAGTTAGGTGCTACACCCTCGGTAATGCTTTCCTATATAGGAAATGCTAGTTTTAGAGATACGAATGTTAGCACAAAAACTGAAGGAAAGAAGATAGCTGCAAAATCTCTGCACACAATGCTTAGTTCTCAGAAGTAAATCATATGTGCCATGTTGTTTCATTTAGGTTTAAAGAGTTAGGTGCTTTACCCGCTGTCATGCTTTCCAATATAGGAAATGCTAGTTTTAGAGATATGAATGTTAGCACCAAAACTGAAGGAGAGGACATAGCTGCAAAATCCCTGCACACAATGCTTTATTCTCAGAAGTAAATCATATGTGCCATATTGTTCCATTTAGGTTTAAAGAGTTAGGTGCTATACCCACGGTAATGCTTTCCTATATAGGAAATGCTAGTTTTAGAGATACGAATGTTAGCACAAAAACTGAAGGAAAGGAGATAGCTGCAAAATCTCTGCAAACAATTCTTAGTTCTCAGAAGTAAATCATACGTGCCATGTTGTTTCACTTAGGTTAAAGAGTTAGGTGCTATACCCGCGTTAATGCTTTCATATGTTGTAAATGCTAGTTTTAGACATAGGATTGTTAGCACAAAAACTGAAGGAAAGGAGATAGCTGCAAAAGCTCTGCACAGAATGCTTAGTTCTCAGAAGTAAATGATATGTCCCATGTTGTTTCATTTAGGTTTAAAGGGTTAGGTGCTATACCCTCTGTGATGCTTTCTTATACAGGAAATGCAAGTTTTAGAGATACGAATGTTAGCACAAAAACTGAAGGAAAGGAGATAGCTGCAAAATCTCTGCACACAATGCTTAGTTCTCAGAAGAAAATCATATGTGCCATGTTGTTTCATTTAGATTTAAAGAGTTCAGTGCTATACCCGCGGTAATGCTATCCTATAGTGTAAATGCTAGATTGAGATATAGGTTTGTTAGCACAAAAACTAAAGGAAAGGAGATAGCTGCAAAATCTCTGCACACAATGCGTAGTTCTCAGAAGTAAATCATATGTGCCAGGTTGTTTAATTTAGGTTTAAAGAGTTAGGTGCTATACCCTTTGTGATGCTTTCCTTTACAGGAAATGCTAGTTTTAGAGATACGAATTTTAGCACAAAAACTGAAGGAAAGGAGATAGCTGCAAAATCTCTGTACACAATGCTTAGTTCTCAAGTGAATCATATGTGCCATGATGTTTCATTTAGGTTTAAAGTGTTAGGTGCTATACCCTCGGTTATGCTTTCCTACCTAGGAAATACTAGTTTTAGAGATACGAATGTTAGCACAAAAACTGAAGGAAAGGACATAGCTGCAAAATCTCTGCACACAATGCTTATTTCTCAAAAGTAAATCATATGTGCCAAGTTGTTTCATTTAGGTTCAAAGAGTTAGGTGCTATACCCTCGGTTATGCTTTCCTATATAGGAAATGCTAGATTTACAGATACGAATGTTAGCACAAAAACTGAAGGAAAGGAGTTAGCAGCAAAATCTCTGCGTACGATGCTTACTTCCGAGAAGTAAATGATATGTGCCATGTTGTTTCCTTTAGGTTTAAAGAGTTAGGTGCTATACCGCGGTAAAGCTTTCCTATAGTGTAAATGCTAGTTTTAGACATAGGAATGTTAGCACAAAAACTGAAGGAAAGGAGATAGCTGCAAAATCTCTGCACACAATGGTTAGTTCTCAGAAGTAAATCATATGTGCCATGTTGTTTCATTTAGGTTTAAAGAGTTAGGTGCTATACCCTTTGTGATGCTTTCCTTTACAGGAAATGCTAGTTTTAGAGATACGAATGTTAGCACAAAAACTGGAGGAAAGGTGATATGTGCAAAATCTCTGTACACAATGCTTAGTTCTCACAAGTAAATCATATGTGCCATGATGATTCATTTAGGTTTAAAGTGTTAGGTGGTATACCCTCGGTTATGCTTTCCTACCTAGGAAATACTAGTTTTAGAGATACGAATATTAGCACAAAAACTGAAGGAAAGGACATAGCTGCAAAATCTCTGCACACAATGCTTAGTTCTCAGAAGTAAATCGTATGTGCCATGTTGTTTCATTTAGGTTTAAAGAGATAGGTGCTATACCTGCGTTAATGCTTTCATATATTGTGAATACTAGTTTTAGACATAGGAATGTTAGCACAAAAACTGAAGGAAAGGAGATAGCTGCAAAATCTCTGCACACAATTCTTAGTTCTCAGAAGTAAATCATATGTGCCATGTTGTTTCATTTAGGTTAAAGAGTTAGGTGCTATACCCACGTTAATGCTTTCATATGTTGTAAATGCTAGTTTTAGACCTAGGATTGTTAGCACAAAAACTGAAGGAAAGGAGATAGCTGCAAAATCTGTACACACAATGCTTAGTTCTCAGAAGTAAATTATATCTGCCATGTTGTTTCATTTAGGTTCAAAGAGTTAGATGCTTTACCCTCTGTGATGCTTTCCTATATAAGAAATGCTAGTTTTAGAGATACGAATGTTAGCACAAAAACTGAAGGAAAGGAGATAGCTGCAAAATCTCTACACACAATGCTTAGTTCTAAGAAGTAAATCATATGTGCCATGTTGTTTCATTTAGGTTTAAAGAGTTATGTGCTATACCCTCTGTGATGCTTTCCTTTACAGGAAATGCTCGTTTTAGAGATACGAATGTTAGCACAAAAACTGAAGGAAAGGGGATAGCTACAAAAGCTCTGCACAGAATGCTTAGTTCTTGGAAGTAAATGATATGTGCCATGTTGTTTCATTTAGGTTTAAAGAGTTATGTGTTATGCCCTCTGTGATGCTTTCCTATACAGGAAATGCTAGTTTTAGAGACACGAATGTTAGCACAAAAACTGAAGAAAGGAGATAGGTGCAAAATCTCTGCACACAATGCTTAGTTCTCAGAAAAAAATCATATCTGCCATGTTGTTTCATTTAGGTTTAAAGAGTTAGGTGCTATACCCTCGGTTATGCTTTCCTTTTAGGAAATGTTATTTCTGGAGATACGAATGTTAGCGCAAAAACTGAAGGAAAGGAGAGAGCTGCAAAATCTCTGCACACAATGCTTTGTTCCCAGAAGTAAATCATATGTGTCGTGTTGTTTCATATAAGTTTATAGAGTTAGGTGCTATACCGCGGTAAAGCTTTCCTATAGTGTAAATGGTAGTTTTAGACATAGGAATGTTAGCACAAAAACTGAAGGAAAGGAGATAGCTGCAAAATCTCTGCACACAATGCTTAGTTCTCAGAAGTAAATCATATGTGCCATGTTGTTTCATTTAGGTTTAAAGAGTTAGGTGCTATACCCTCTGTGATGCTTTCCTTTACAAGAAATGCTAGTTTTAGAGATACGAATGTTAGCAAAAAAACTGAAGGAAAGGACATAGCTGCAAAATCTCTGCACACAATGCTTAGTTCTCACAAGTAAATCATATGTGCCATCTTGTTTCATTTAGCTTTAAAGTATTAGGTGCTATACCCTCGGTTTTGCTTTCCTACATAGGAAATACTAGTTTTAGAGATACGAATGTTAGCACAAAAAAGGAAGAAAAGGAGATAGCTGCAAAATCTCTGCACACAACGCTTAGTTCTCAGAAGTAAATCATATGTGCCATGTTGTTTCATTTAGGTTTATAGAAATAGGTGCTATACCCTCGGTTATGCTTTCCTATATAGGAAATGCTAGCTTTAGAGATACGAATGTCAGCACAAAAACTGAAGGAAAGGAGATAGCTGAAAAATCTCTGCACACAATGATTAGTTCTCAGCAGTAAATCATATGTGCCATGTTGTTTCAATAGGTTTGAAGAGTTAGGTGCTATACCTGCGTTAATGCTTTCATATATTGTAAATGCTAGTTTTAGACATAGGAATGTTAGCACAAAACTGAAAGAAAGGAGATAGCTTCAAAATCTCTGCACACAATGCTTAGTTCTCAGAAGTAAATCATATGTGCCATGTTGTTAAATTTCAGTTTAAATATTTAGGTGCTATACCCGAGGTAATGCTATCCTATAGTGTAAATGCTAGTTTCAGATATAGGAATGTTAGCACAAATACTGACGGAAAGGAAATAGCTGCAATATCTCTGCACACAATGCTTAGTTTTCAGAAGTAAATCATATGTGCCATGTTGTTTCATTTAGGTTTAAATTGTTAGGTGCTATACCCTCGGTTATGCTTTCCTGTATAGGAAATGCTAGTTTTAGAGATACGAATGTCAGCACAAAAACTGAATGAAAGGAGATAGCTGCAAAATCTCTGCACACAATGCTTAGTTCTCAGAAGTAAATCGTATGTGCCATGTTGCTTCATTTAGGTTTAAAGAGATAGGTGCTATACCTGCGTTAATGCTTTCATTTATTGTAAATGCTAGTTTTAGACATAGGAATGTTAGCACAAAAACTGAATGAAAGGAGATAGCTGGAAAATCTCTGCACACATTCTTAATTCTCAGAAGTAAATCATATGTGCCATGTTGTTTCATTTAGGTTAATGAGTTAGGTGCTATACCCGTGTTAATGCTTTCATATGTTGTAAATGCCAATTTTAGACTTAGGATTGTTAGCACAAAAACTGAAGGAAAGGAGATAGCTGCAAAATCTCTGCACACAATGCTTAGTTCTCAGAAGTTAATCATATGTGCCATGTTGTTTCATTTAGGTTTAAAGAGTTAGGTGCTATACCCTTTGTGATGCTTTCCTTTACAGGAAATGCTAGTTTTAGAGATACGAATTTTAGCACAAAAACTGAAGGAAAGGAGATAGCTGCAACATCTCTGTACACAATGCTTAGTTCTCAAGTGAATCATATGTGCCATGATGTTTCATTTAGGTTTAAAGTGTTAGGTGCTATACCCTCGGTTATGCTTTCCTACCTTGGAAATACTAGTTTTAGAGATACGAATGTTAGCACAAAAACTGAAGGAAAGGACATAGCTGCAAAATCTCTGCACACAATGCTTATTTCTCAAAAGTAAATCATATGTGCCAAGTTGTTTCATTTAGGTTCAAAGAGTTAGGTGCTATACCCTCGGTTATGCTTTCCTATATAGGAAATGCTAGATTTACAGATACGAATGTTAGCACAAAAACTGAAGGAAAGGAGTTAGCAGCAAAATCTCTGCGTATGATGCTTACTTCCGAGAAGTAAATGATATGTGCCATGTTGTTTCCTTTAGGTTTAAAGAGTTAGGTGCTATACCGCGGTAAAGCTTTCCTATAGTGTAAATGCTAGTTTTAGACATAGGAATGTTAGCACAAAAACTGAAGGAAAGGAGATAGCTGCAAAATCTCTGCACACAATGCTTAGTTCTCAGAAGTAAATCATATGTGCCATGTTGTTTCATTTAGGTTTAAAGAGTTAGGTGCTATACCCTTTGTGATGCTTTCCTTTACAGGAAATGCTAGTTTTAGAGATACGAATTTTAGCACAAAAACTGGAGGAAAGGTGATATGTGCAAAATCTCTGTACACAATGCTTAGTTCTCACAAGTAAATCATATGTGCCATGATGATTCATTTAGGTTTAAATTGTTAGGTGGTATACCCTCGGTTATGCTTTCCTACCTAGGAAATACTAGTTTTAGAGATACGAATATTAGCACAAAAACTGAAGGAAAGGAGATAGCTACAAAAGCTCTCACAGAATGCTTAGTTCTTGGAAGTAAATGATATGTGCCATGTTGTTTCATTTAGGTTTAAAGAGTTATGTGCTATGCCCTCTGTGATGCTTTCCTTTACAGGAAATGCTCGTTTTAGAGATTCGAATGTTAGCACAAAAACTGAAGGAAAGGAGATAGCTACAAAAGCTCTGCACAGAATGCTTAGTTCTTGGAAGTAAATGATATGTGCCATGTTGTTTCATTTAGGTTTAAAGAGTTATGTGCTATGCCCTCTGCGATGCTTTCCTATACAGGAAATGCTAGTTTTAGAGATACGAATGTTAGCACAAAAACTGAAGAAAGGAGATAGCTACAAAAGCTCTGCACAGAATGCTTAGTTCTTGGAAGTAAATGATATGTGCCATGTTGTTTCATTTAGGTTTAAAGAGTTATGTGCTATGCCCTCTGTGATGCTTTCCTATACAGGAAATGCTAGTTTTAGAGATACGAATGTTAGCACAAAAACTGAAGAAAGGAGATAGGTGCAAAATCAATGCACACAATGCTTAGTTCTCAGAAAAAAATCATATCTGCCATGTTGTTTCATTTAGGTTTAAAGAGTTAGGTGCTATACCCTCGGTTATGCTTTCCTTTTAGGAAATGTTATTTCTGGAGATACGAATGTTAGCGCAAAAACTGAAGGAAAGGAGAGAGCTGCAAAATCTCTGCACACAATACTTAGTTCTCAGAAGTCAATCATATGTGCCATGTTGTTTCATTTAGGTTTACAGAGTTAGGTGCTATACCCGCGGTAATGCTTTCCTATAGTTTGTTTAAATGCTAGTTATAGAAATAGGAATATTACCACAAAACCTGAAGGAAAGGAGAAAGCTGCAAAATCTCTGCACACAATGCTTAGTTCTCAGAAGTAAATCATATGTGCCATATTGATTCATTTAAGTATAAAGAGTTAAGTGCTACACCCTCGGTAATGCTTTCCTATATAGGAAATGCTAGTTTTAGAGATACGAATGTTAGCACAAAAACTGAAGGAAAGAAGATAGCTGCAAAATCTCTGCACACAATGCTTAGTTCTCAGAAGTAAATCATATGTGCCATGTTGTTTCATTTAGGTTTAAAGAGTTAGGTGCTTTACCCGCTGTCATGCTTTCCAATATAGGAAATGCTAGTTTTAGAGATATGAATGTTAGCACCAAAACTGAAGGAGAGGAGATAGCTGCAAAATCCCTGCACACAATGCTTTATTCTCAGAAGTAAATCATATGTGCCATGTTGTTCCATTTAGGTTTAAAGAGTTAGGTGCTATACCCACGGTAATGCTTTCCTATATAGGAAATGCTAGTTTTAGAGATACGAATGTTAGCACAAAAACTGAAGGAAAGGAGATAGCTGCAAAATCTCTGCAAACAATTCTTAGTTCTCAGAAGTAAATCATATGTGCCATGTTGTTTCACTTAGGTTAAAGAGTTAGGTGCTATACCTGCGTTAATGCTTTCATATGTTGTAAATGCTAGTTTTAGACATAGGATTGTTAGCACAAAAACTGAAGGAGAGGAGATAGCTGCAAAAGCTCTGCACAGAATGCTTAGTTCTCAGAAGTAAATGATATGTCCCATGTTGTTTCATTTAGGTTTAAAGGGTTAGGTGCTATACCCTCTGTGATGCTTTCTTATACAGGAAATGCAAGTTTTAGAGATACGAATGTTAGCACAAAAACTGAAGGAAAGGAGATAGCTGCAAAATCTCTGCACACAATGCTTAGTTCTCAGAAGAAAATCATATGTGCCATGTTGTTTCATTTAGATTTAAAGAGTTCAGTGCTATACCCGCGGTAATGCTATCCTATAGTGTAAATGCTAGATTGAGATATAGGTTTGTTAGCACAAAAACTAAAGGAAAGGAGATAGCTGCAAAATCTCTGCACACAATGCGTAGTTCTCAGAAGTAAATCATATGTGCCAGGTTGTTTAATTTAGTTTCAAAGACTTAGGTGCTATAACCTCGGTTATGCCTTCCTATATAGGAAAAGTTAGATTTAGAGATACGAATGTTAGCACAAAAACTGAAGGAAAGGAGATAGCTGCAAAATCTCTGCACACAATGTTTAGATCTCAGAAGTAAATCATATGTGCCATGTTGTTTCATTTAGGTTTAAAGAGTTAGGTGCTATACCCTCGGTAATGCATTCCTATAGTGTAAATGCTAGTTTTAGACCTAGGAATGTTAGCACAAAAACTGAAGGAAAGGAGATAGCTGCAAAATCTCTGCACACAATGGGTAGTTTTCAGAAGTAAATCATATGTGCCATGTTGTTTCATTTAGGTTTAAAATGTTAGGTGCTATACCCTCGGTTATGCTTTCCTATATAGGAAATGCTACTTTTAGAGATACGAATGTTAGCACAAAAACTGAAGGAAAGGAGATAGCTGCAAAATCTCTGCACACAATGCTTAGTTCTCAGAAGTAAATCATATGTGCCATGTTGTTTCATTTAGGTTTAAAGAGTTAGGTGCTATACCCTCGGTTATGCTTTCCTGTATAGGAAATGCTAGTTCTGGAGGTACGAATGTTAGCACAAGAACTGAAGGAAAGGAGAGAGCTGCAAAATCTCTGCACACAATGCTTTGTTCCCAGAAGTAAATCATATGTGTCATGTTGTTTCATATAAGTTTATAGAGTTAGGTGCTATGCCCGCGTTATTGCTTTCCTATACTGTAAATGCTAGTTTTAGACATAGGAATGTTAGCAAAAAACTGAAAGAAAGGAGATAGCTGCAAAATCTCTGCAAACATTGCATAGTTCTCAGAAGTAAATCATATGTGCCATGTTGTTTCATTTAGGTTTTTAGAGTTAGTTGCTATACTCGCGGTTATGCTATCCTATAGTGTAAATGCTAGTTTCAGATGTAGGAATGTTAGCAAAAAACTGAAGGAAAGGAGATATCTGCAAAATCTCTGCAAACAACGCTTAGTTCTTAGAGGTAAATGATATGTGCCATGTTGTTTCATTTAGGTTTAAAGGGTTAGGTGCTATACCCTCTGTGATGCTTTCCTATACAGGAAATGCTAATTTTAGAGATACGAATGTTAGCACAAAAACTGAAGGAAAGGAGATAGCTGCAAAATCTCTGCACACAATGCTTAGTCTCAGAAGTAAATCGTATGTGCCATGTTGTTTCATTTAGGTTTGAAGAGTTAGGTGCTATACCTGCGTTAATGCTTTCATATATTGTAAATGCTAGTTTTAGACATAGGAATGTTAGCACAAAAACTGAAGGAAAGGAGATAGCTGCAAAATCTCTGCACACAATGCTTAGTTCTCAGAAGTAAATTATATGTGCCATGTTGTTTCATTTCGGTTTAAATATTTAGGTGCTATACCCGAGGTAATGCTATCCTATAGTGTAAAGGCCAGTTTCAGATATAGGAATGTTAGCACAAATACTGACGGAAAGGAGATAGCTGCAAAATCTCTGTACACAATGCTTAGTTCTAAGAAGTAAATCATATGTGCCATGTTGTTTCATTTAGGTTTAAAGAGTTAGGTGCTATACCCTTTGTGATGCTTTCCTTTACAGGAAATGCTAGTTTTAGAGATACGAATGTTAGCACAAAAACTGGAGGAAAGGTGATATGTGCAAAATCTCTGTACACAATGCTTAGTTCTCACAATTAAATCATATGTGCCATGATGTTTCATTTAGGTTTAAAGTGTTAGGTGGTATACCCTCGGTTATGCTTTCCTACCTAGGAAATACTAGTTTTAGAGATACGAATATTAGCACAAAAACTGAAGGAAAGGACATAGCTGCAAAATCTCTGCACACAATGCTTAGTTCTCAGAAGTAAATTGTATGTGCCATGTTGTTTCATTTAGGTTAAAGAGTTAGGTGCTATACCCACGTTAATGCTTTCATATGTTGTAAATGCTAGTTTTAGACATAGGATTGTTAGCACAAAAACTGAAGGAAAGGTGATAGCTGCAAAATCTGTACACACAATGCTTAGTTCTCAGAAGTAAATCATATGTGCCATGTTGTTTCATTTAGGTTTAAAGAGTTAGGTGCTATACCCTTTGTGATGCTTTCCTTTACAGGAAATGCTAGTTTTAGAGATACGAATGTTAGCACAAAAACTGGAGGAAAGGTGATATGTGCAAAATCTCTGTACACAATGCTTAGTTCTCACAATTAAATCATATGTGCCATGTTGTTTCATTTAGGTTCAAAGAGTTAGATGCTTTACCCTCTGTGATGCTTTCCTATATAAGAAATGCTAGTTTTAGAGATACGAATGTTAGCACAAAAACTGAAGGAAAGGAGATAGCTGCAAAATCTCTGCACACAATGCTTAGTTCTAAGAAGTAAATCATATGTGCCATGTTGTTTCATTTAGGTTTAAAGAGTTATGTGCTATACCCTCTGTGATGCTTTCCTTTACAGGAAATGCTCGTTTTAGAGATACGAATGTTCGCACAAAAACTGAAGGAAAGGAGATAGCTACAAAAGCTCTGCACAGAATGCTTAGTTCTTGGAAGTAAATGATATGTGCCATGTTGTTTCATTTAGGTTTAAAGAGTTATGTGCTATGCCCTCTGTGATGCTTTCCTATACAGGAAATGCTAGTTTTAGAGATACGAATGTTAGCACAAAAACTGAAGAAAGGAGATAGGTGCAAAATCTCTGCACACAATGCTTAGTTCTCAGAAAAAAATCATATCTGCCATGTTGTTTCATTTAGGTTTAAAGAGTTAGGTGCTATACCCTCGGTTATGCTTTCCTTTTAGGAAATGTTATTTCTGGAGATACGAATGTTAGCGCAAAAACTGAAGGAAAGGAGAGAGCTGCAAAATCTCTGCACACAATGCTTAGTTCTCAGAAGTCAATCACATGTGCCGTGTTGTTTCATTTAGGTTTACAGAGTTAGGTGCTATACCCGCGGTAATGCTTTCCTATAGTTTGTTTAAATGCTAGTTTTAGAAATAGGAATATTACCACAAAACCTGAAGGAAAGGAGATAGCTGCAAAATCTCTGCACGCAATGCTTAGTTCTCAGAAGTAAATCATATGTGCCATATTGATTCATTTAAGTATAAAGAGTTAGGTGCTACACCCTCGGTAATGCTTTCCTATATAGGAAATGCTAGTTTTAGAGATACGAATGTTAGCACAAAAACTGAAGGAAAGAAGATAGCTGCAAAATCTCTGTACACAATGCTTAGTTCTCAGAAGTAAATCATATGTGCCATGTTGTTTCATTTAGGTTTAAAGAGTTAGGTGCTTTACCCGCTGTCATGCTTTCCAATATAGGAAATGCTAGTTTTAGAGATATGAATGTTAGCACCAAAACTGAAGGAGAGGAGATAGCTGCAAAATCCCTGCACACAATGCTTTATTCTCAGAAGTAAATCATATGTGCCATGTTGTTCCATTTAGGTTTAAAGAGTTAGGTGCTATACCCACGGTAATGCTTTCCTATATAGGAAATGCTAGTTTTAGAGATACGAATGTTAGCACAAAAACTGAAGGAAAGGAGATAGCTGCAAAATCTCTGCAAACAATTCTTAGTTCTCAGAAGTAAATCATATGTGCCATGTTGTTTCACTTAGGTTAAAGAGTTAGGTGCTATACCCGCGTTAATGCTTTCATATGTTGTAAATGCTAGTTTTAGACATAGGATTGTTAGCACAAAAACTGAAGGAAAGGAGATAGCTGCAAAAGCTCTGCACAGAATGCTTAGTTCTCAGAAGTAAATGATATGTCCCATGTTGTTTCATTTAGGTTTAAAGGGTTAGGTGCTATACCCTCTGTGATGCTTTCTTATACAGGAAATGCAAGTTTTAGAGATACGAATGTTAGCACAAAAACTGAAGGAAAGGAGATAGCTGCAAAATCTCTGCACACAATGCTTAGTTCTCAGAAGAAAATCGTATGTGCCATGTTGTTTCATTTAGATTTAAAGAGTTCAGTGCTATACCCGCGGTAATGCTATCCTATAGTGTAAATGCGAGATTGAGATATAGGTTTGTTAGCACAAAAAGTAAAGGAAAGGAGATAGCTGCAAAATCTCTGCACACAATGCGTAGTTCTCAGAAGTAAATCATATGTGCCAGGTTGTTTAATTTAGGTTTAAAGAGTTAGGTGCTATACCCTTTGTGATGCTTTCCTTTACAGGAAATGCTAGTTTTAGAGATACGAATTTTAGCACAAAAACTGAAGGAAAGGAGATAGCTGCAAAATCTCTGTACACAATGCTTAGTTCTCAAGTGAATCATATGTGCCATGATGTTTCATTTAGGTTTAAAGTGTTAGGTGCTATACCCTCGGTTATCCTTTCCTACCTAGGAAATACTAGTTTTAGAGATACGAATGTTAGCAGAAAAACTGAAGGAAAGGACATAGCTGCAAAATCTCTGCACACAATGCTTATTTCTCAAAAGTAAATCATATGTGCCAAGTTGTTTCATTTAGGTTCAAAGAGTTAGGTGCTATACCCTCGGTTATGCTTTCCTATATAGGAAATGCTAGATTTACAGATACGAATGTTAGCACAAAAACTGAAGGAAAGGAGTTAGCAGCAAAATCTCTGCGTACGATGCTTACTTCCGAGAAGTAAATGATATGTGCCATGTTGTTTCCTTTAGGTTTAAAGAGTTAGGTGCTATACCGCGGTAAAGCTTTCCTATAGTGTAAATGCTAGTTTTAGACATAGGAATGTTAGCACAAAAACTGAAGGAAAGGAGATAGCTGCAAAATCTCTGCACACAATGGTTAGTTCTCAGAAGTAAATCATATGTGCCATGTTGTTTCATTTAGGTTTAAAGAGTTAGGTGCTATACCCTTTGTGATGCTTTCCTTTACAGGAAATGCTAGTTTTAGAGATACGAATGTTAGCACAAAAACTGGAGGAAAGGTGATATGTGCAAAATCTCTGTACACAATGCTTAGTTCTCACAAGTAAATCATATGTGCCATGATGATTCATTTAGGTTTAAAGTGTTAGGTGGTATACCCTCGGTTATGCTTTCCTACCTAGGAAATACTAGTTTTAGAGATACGAATATTAGCACAAAAACTGAAGGAAAGGACATAGCTGCAAAATCTCTGCACACAATGCTTAGTTCTCAGAAGTAAATCGTATGTGCCATGTTGTTTCATTTAGGTTTAAAGAGATAGGTGCTATACCTGCGTTAATGCTTTCATATATTGTAAATACTAGTTTTAGACATAGGAATGTTAGCACAAAAACTGAAGGAAAGGAGATAGCTGCAAAATCTCTGCACACAATTCTTAGTTCTCAGAAGTAAATCATATGTGCCATGTTGTTTCATTTAGGTTAAAGAGTTAGGTGCTATACCCACGTTAATGCTTTCATATGTTGTAAATGCTAGTTTTAGACCTAGGATTGTTAGCACAAAAACTGAAGGAAAGGAGATAGCTGCAAAATCTGTACACACAATGCTTAGTTCTCAGAAGTAAATCATATGTGCCATGTTGTTTCATTTAGGTTCAAAGAGTTCGATGCTTTACCCTCTGTGATGCTTTCTTATATAAGAAATGCTAGTTTTAGAGATACGAATGTTAGCACAAAAACTGAAGGAAAGGAGATAGCTGCAAAATCTCTGCACACAATGCTTAGTTCTAAGAAGTAAATCATATGTGCCATGTTGTTTCATTTAGGTTTAAAGAGTTATGTGCTATACCCTCTGTGATGCTTTCCTTTACAGGAAATGCTCGTTTTAGAGATACGAATGTTAGCACAAAAACTGAAGGAAAGGGGATAGCTACAAAAGCTCTGCACAGAATGCTTAGTTCTTGGAAGTAAATGATATGTGCCATGTTGTTTCATTTAGGTTTAAAGAGTTATGTGCTATGCCCTCTGTGATGCTTTCCTATACAGGAAATGCTAGTTTTAGAGATACGAATGTTAGCACAAAAACTGAAGAAAGGAGATAGGTGCAAAATCTCTGCACACAATGCTTAGTTCTCAGAAAAAAATCATATCTGCCATGTTGTTTCATTTAGGTTTAAAGAGTTAGGTGCTATACCCTCGGTTATGCTTTCCTTTTAGGAAATGTTATTTCTGGAGATACGAATGTTAGCGCAAAAACTGAAGGAAAGGAGAGAGCTGCAAAATCTCTGCACACAATGCTTAGTTCTCAGAAGTCAATCACATGTGCCGTGTTGTTTCATTTAGGTTTACAGAGTTAGGTGCTGTACCCGCGGTAATGCTTTCCTATAGTTTGTTTAAATGCTAGTTTTAGAAATAGGAATATTACCACAAAACCTGAAGGAAAGGAGATAGCTGCAAAATCTCTGCACACAATGCTTAGTTCTCAGAAGTAAATCATATGTGCCATATTGATTCATTTAAGTATAAAGAGTTAGGTGCTACACCCTCGGTAATGCTTTCCTATATAGGAAATGCTAGTTTTAGAGATACGAATGTTAGCACAAAAACTGAAGGAAAGAAGATAGCTGCAAAATCTCTGCACACAATGCTTAGTTCTCAGAAGTAAATCATATGTGCCATGTTGTTTCATTTAGGTTTAAAGAGTTAGGTGCTTTACCCGCTGTCATGCTTTCCAATATAGGAAATGCTAGTTTTAGAGATATGAATGTTAGCACCAAAACTGAAGGAGAGGAGATAGCTGCAAAATCCCTGCACACAATGCTTTATTCTCAGAAGTAAATCATATGTGCCATGTTGTTCCATTTAGGTTTAAAGAGTTAGGTGCTATACCCACGGTAATGCTTTCCTATATGGAAATGCTAGTTTTAGAGATACGAATGTTAGCACAAAACCTGAAGGAAAGGAGATAGCTGCAAAATCTCTGCAAACAATTCTTAGTTCTCAGAAGTAAATCATATGTGCCATGTTGTTTCACTTAGGTTAAAGAGTTAGGTGCTATACCCGCGTTAATGCTTTCATATGTTGTAAATGCTAGTTTTAGACATAGGATTGTTAGCACAAAAACTGAAGGAAAGGAGATAGCTGCAAAAGCTCTGCACAGAATGCTTAGTTCTCAGAAGTAAATGATATGTCCCATGTTGTTTCATTTAGGTTTAAAGGGTTAGGTGCTATACCCTCTGTGATGCTTTCTTATACAGGAAATGCAAGTTTTAGAGATACGAATGTTAGCACAAAAACTGAAGGAAAGGAGATAGCTGCAAAATCTCTGCACACAATGCTTAGTTCTCAGAAGAAAATCATATGTGCCATGTTGTTTCATTTAGATTTAAAGAGTTCAGTGCTATACCCGCGGTAATGCTATCCTATAGTGTAAATGCTAGATTGAGATATAGGTTTGTTAGCACAAAAACTAAAGGAAAGGAGATAGCTGCAAAATCTCTGCACACAATGCGTAGTTCTCAGAAGTAAATCATATGTGCCAGGTTGTTTAATTTAGTTTCAAAGACTTAGGTGCTATAACCTCGGTTATGCCTTCCTATATAGGAAATGTTAGATTTACAGATACGAATGTTAGCACAAAAACTGAAGGAAAGGAGATAGCTGCAAAATCTCTGCACACAATGCTTAGTTCTCAGAAGTAAATCATATGTGCCATGTTGTTTCATTTAGGTTTAAAGAGTTAGGTGCTATACCCTCGGTTATGCTTTCCTGTATAGGAAATGCTAGTTCTGGAGGTACGAATGTTAGCACAGAAACTGAAGGAAAGGAGAGAGCTGCAAAATCTCTGCACACAATGCTTTGTTCCCTGAAGTAAATCATATGTGTCATGTTGTTTCATATAAGTTTATAGAGTTAGGTGCTATGCCCGCGTTATTGCTTTCCTATACTGTAAATGCTAGTTTTAGACATAGGAATGTTAGCAAAAAACTGAAAGAAAGGAGATAGCTGCAAAATCTCTGCAAACATTGCATAGTTCTCAGAAGTAAATCATATGTGCCATGTTGTTTCATTTAGGTTTTTAGAGTTAGTTGCTATACTCGCGGTTATGCTATCCTATAGTGTAAATGCTAGTTTCAGATGTAGGAATGTTAGCAAAAAACTGAAGGAAAGGAGATATCTGCAAAATCTCTGCAAACAACGCTTAGTTCTTAGAGGTAAATGATATGTGCCATGTTGTTTCATTTAGGTTTAAAGGGTTAGGTGCTATACCCTCTGTGATGCTTTCCTATACAGGAAATGCTAATTTTAGAGATACGAATGTTAGCACAAAAACTGAAGGAAAGGAGATAGCTGCAAAATCTCTGCACACAATGCTTAGTCTCAGAAGTAAATCGTATGTGCCATGTTGTTTCATTTAGGTTTGAAGAGTTAGGTGCTATACCTGCGTTAATGCTTTCATATATTGTAAATGATAGTTTTAGACCTAGGAATGTTAGCACAAAAACTGAAGGAAAGGAGATAGCTGCAAAATCTCTGCACACAATGCTTAGTTCTCAGAAGTAAATTATATGTGCCATGTTGTTTCATTTCGGTTTAAATATTTAGGTGCTATACCCGAGGTAATGCTATCCTATAGTGTAAAGGCCAGTTTCAGATATAGGAATGTTAGCACAAATACTGACGGAAAGGAGATAGCTGCAAAACCTCTGCACACAATGCTTAGTTCTAAGAAGTAAATCATATGTGCCATGTTGTTTCATTTAGGTTTAAAGAGTTAGGTGCTTTACCCGCTGTCATGCTTTCCAATATAGGAAATGCTAGTTTTAGAGATATGAATGTTAGCACCAAAACTGAAGGAAAGGAGATAGCTGCAAAATCCCTGCACACAATGCTTTATTCTCAGAAGTAAATCATATGTGCCATGTTGTTGCATTTAGGTTTAAAGAGTTAGGTGCTATACCCACGGTAATGCTTTCCTATATAGGAAATGCTAGTTTTAGAGATACGAATGTTAGCACAAAAACTGAAGGAAAGGAGATAGCTGCAAAATCTCTGCAAACAATTCTTAGTTCTCAGAAGTAAATCATATGTGCCATGTTGTTTCACTTAGGTTAAAGAGTTAGGTGCTATACCCGCGTTAATGCTTTCATATGTTGTAAATGCTAGTTTTAGACATAGGATTGTTAGCACAAAAACTGAAGGAAAGGAGATAGCTGCAAAAGCTCTGCACAGAATGCTTAGTTCTCAGAAGTAAATGATATGTCCCATGTTGTTTCATTTAGGTTTAAAGGGTTAGGTGCTATACCCTCTGTGATGCTTTCTTATACAGGAAATGCAAGTTTTAGAGATACGAATGTTAGCACAAAAACTGAAGGAAAGGAGATAGCTGCAAAATCTCTGCACACAATGCATAGTTCTCAGAAGAAAATCATATGTGCCATGTTGTTTCATTTAGATTTAAAGAGTTCAGTGCTATACCCGTGGTAATGCTATCCTATAGTGTAAATGCTAGATTGAGATATAGGTTTGTTAGCACAAAAACTAAAGGAAAGGAGATAGCTGCAAAATCTCTGCACACAATGCGTAGTTCTCAGAAGTAAATCATATGTGCCAGGTTGTTTAATTTAGGTTTAAAGAGTTAGGTGCTATACCCTTTGTGATGCTTTCCTTTACAGGAAATGCTAGTTTTAGAGATACGAATTTTAGCACAAAAACTGAAGGAAAGGAGATAGCTGCAAAATCTCTGTACACAATGCTTAGTTCTCAAGTGAATCATATGTGCCATGATGTTTCATTTAGGTTTAAAGTGTTAGGTGCTATACCCTCGGTTATGCTTTCCTACCTAGGAAATACTAGTTTTAGAGATACGAATGTTAGCACAAAAACTGAAGGAAAGGACATAGCTGCAAAATCTCTGCACACAATGCTTATTTCTCAAAAGTAAATCATATGTGCCAAGTTGTTTCATTTAGGTTCAAAGAGTTAGGTGCTATACCCTCGGTTATGCTTTCCTATATAGGAAATGCTAGATTTACAGATACGAATGTTAGCACAAAAACTGAAGGAAAGGAGTTAGCAGCAAAATCTCTGCGTACGATGCTTACTTCCGAGAAGTAAATGATATGTGCCATGTTGTTTCCTTTAGGTTTAAAGAGTTAGGTGCTATACCGCGGTAAAGCTTTCCTATAGTGTAAATGCTAGTTTTAGACATAGGAATGTTAGCACAAAAACTGAAGGAAAGGAGATAGCTGCAAAATCTCTGCACACAATGGTTAGTTCTCAGAAGTAAATCATATGTGCCATGTTGTTTCATTTAGGTTTAAAGAGTTAGGTGCTATACCCTTTGTGATGCTTTCCTTTACAGGAAATGCTAGTTTTAGAGATACGAATGTTAGCACAAAAACTGGAGGAAAGGTGATATGTGCAAAATCTCTGTACACAATGCTTAGTTCTCACAAGTAAATCATATGTGCCATGATGATTCATTTAGGTTTAAAGTGTTAGGTGGTATACCCTCGGTTATGCTTTCCTACCTAGGAAATACTAGTTTTAGAGATACGAATATTAGCACAAAAACTGAAGGAAAGGACATAGCTGCAAAATCTCTGCACACAATGCTTAGTTCTCAGAAGTAAATCGTATGTGCCATGTTGTTTCACTTAGGTTTAAAGAGATAGGTGCTATACCTGCGTTAATGCTTTCATATATTGTAAATACTAGTTTTAGACATAGGAATGTTAGCACAAAAACTGAAGGAAAGGAGATAGCTGCAAAATCTCTGCACACAATTCTTAGTTCTCAGAAGTAAATCATATGTGCCATGTTGTTTCATTTAGGTTAAAGAGTTAGGTGCTATACCCACGTTAATGCTTTCATATGTTGTAAATGCTAGTTTTAGACCTAGGATTGTTAGCACAAAAACTGAAGGAAAGGAGATAGCTGCAAAATCTGTACACACAATGCTTAGTTCTCAGAAGTATATCATATGTGCCATGTTGTTTCATTTAGGTTCAAAGAGTTCGATGCTTTACCCTCTGTGATGCTTTCCTATATAAGAAATGCTAGTTTTAGAGATACGAATGTTAGCACAAAAACTGAAGGAAAGGAGATAGCTGCAAAATCTCTGCACACAATGCTTAGTTCTAAGAAGTAAATCATATGTGCCATGTTGTTTCATTTAGGTTTAAAGAGTTATGTGCTATACCCTCTGTGATGCTTTCCTTTACAGGAAATGCTCGTTTTAGAGATACGAATGTTAGCACAAAAACTGAAGGAAAGGGGATAGCTACAAAAGCTCTGCACAGAATGCTTAGTTCTTGGAAGTAAATGATATGTGCCATGTTGTTTCATTTAGGTTTAAAGAGTTATGTGCTATGCCCTCTGTGATGCTTTCCTATACAGGAAATGCTAGTTTTAGAGATACGAATGTTAGCACAAAAACTGAAGAAAGGAGATAGGTGCAAAATCTCTGCACACAATGCTTAGTTCTCAGAAAAAAATCATATCTGCCATGTTGTTTCATTTAGGTTTAAAGAGTTAGGTGCTATACCCTCGGTTATGCTTTCCTTTTAGGAAATGTTATTTCTGGAGATACGAATGTTAGCGCAAAAACTGAAGGAAAGGAGAGAGCTGCAAAATCTCTGCACACAATGCTTAGTTCTCAGAAGTCAATCACATGTGCCGTGTTGTTTCATTTAGGTTTACAGAGTTAGGTGCTATACCCGCGGTAATGCTTTCCTATAGTTTGTTTAAATGCTAGTTTTAGAAATAGGAATATTACCACAAAACCTGAAGGAAAGGAGATAGCTGCAAAATCTCTGCACACAATGCTTAGTTCTCAGAAGTAAATCATATGTGCCATATTGATTCATTTAAGTATAAAGAGTTAGGTGCTACACCGTCGGTAATGCTTTCCTATATAGGAAATGCTAGTTTTAGAGATACGAATGTTAGCACAAAAACTGAAGGAAAGAAGATAGCTGCAAAATCTCTGCACACAATGCTTAGTTCTCAGAAGTAAATCATATGTGCCATGTTGTTTCATTTAGGTTTAAAGAGTTAGGTGCTTTACCCGCTGTCATGCTTTCCAATATAGGAAATGCTAGTTTTAGAGATATGAATGTTAGCACCAAAACTGAAGGAGAGGAGATAGCTGCAAAATCCCTGCACACAATGCTTTATTCTCAGAAGTAAATCATATGTGCCATGTTGTTCCATTTAGGTTTAAAGAGTTAGGTGCTATACCCACGGTAATGCTTTCCTATATAGGAAATGCTAGTTTTAGAGATACGAATGTTAGCACAAAAACTGAAGGAAAGGAGATAGCTGCAAAATCTCTGCAAACAATTCTTAGTTCTCAGAAGTAAATCATATGTGCCATGTTGTTTCACTTAGGTTAAAGAGTTAGGTGCTATACCCGCGTTAATGCTTTCATATGTTGTAAATGCTAGTTTTAGACATAGGATTGTTAGCACAAAAACTGAAGGAAAGGAGATAGCTGCAAAAGCTCTGCACAGAATGCTTAGTTCTCAGAAGTAAATGATATGTCCCATGTTGTTTCATTTAGGTTTAAAGGGTTAGGTGCTATACCCTCTGTGATGCTTTCTTATACAGGAAATGCAAGTTTTAGAGATACGAATGTTAGCACAAAAACTGAAGGAAGGAGATAGCTGCAAAATCTCTGCACACAATGCTTAGTTCTCAGAAGAAAATCATATGTGCCATGTTGTTTCATTTAGATTTAAAGAGTTCAGTGCTATACCCGCGGTAATGCTATCCTATAGTGTAAATGCTAGATTGAGATATAGGTTTGTTAGCACAAAAAATAAAGGAAAGGAGATAGCTGCAAAATCTCTGCACACAATGCGTAGTTCTCAGAAGTAAATCATATGTGCCAGGTTGTTTAATTTAGTTTCAAAGACTTAGGTGCTATAACCTCGGTTATGCCTTCCTATATAGGAAAAGTTAGATTTACAAATACGAATGTTAGCACAAAAACTGAAGGAAAGGAGATAGCTGCAAAATCTCTGCACACAATGTTTAGATCTCAGAAGTAAGTCATATGTGCCATGTTGTTTCATTTAGGTTTAAAGAGTTAGGTGCTATACCCACGGTAATGCATTCCTATAGTGTAAATGCTAGTTTTAGACATAGGAATGTTAGCACAAAAACTGAAGGAAAGGAGATAGCTGCAAAATCTCTGCACACAATGCGTAGTTTTCAGAAGTAAATCATATGTGCCATGTTGTTTCATTTAGGTTTAAAATGTTAGGTGCTATACCCTCGGTTATGCTTTCCTGTATAGGAAATGCTAGTTCTGGAGGTACGAATGTTAGCACAAAAACTGAAGGAAAGGAGAGAGCTGCAAAATCTCTGCACACAATGCTTTGTTCCCGGAAGTAAATCATATGTGTCATGTTGTTTCATATAACTTTATAGAGTTAGGTGCTATGCCCGCGTTATTGCTTTCCTATACTGTAAATGCTAGTTTTAGACATAGGAATGTTAGCACAAAAACTGAAAGAAAGGAGATAGCTGCAAAATCTCTGCAAACATTGCATAGTTCTCAGAAGTAAATCATATGTGCCATGTTGTTTCATTTAGGTTTTTAGAGTTAGTTGCTATACTCGCGGTTATGCTATCCTATAGTGTAAATGCTAGTTTCAGATGTAGGAATGTTAGCAAAAAACTGAAGGAAAGGAGATATCTGCAAAATCTCTGCAAACAACGCTTAGTTCTTAGAGGTAAATGATATGTGCCATGTTCTTTCATTTAGGTTTAAAGGGTTAGGTGCTATACCCTCTGTGATGCTTTCCTATACAGGAAATGCTAATTTTAGAGATACGAATGTTAGCACAAAAACTGAAGGAAAGGAGATAGCTGCAAAATCTCTGCACACAATGCTTAGTTCTAAGAAGTAAATCATATGTGCCATGTTGTTTCATTTAGGTTTAAAGAGTTATGTGCTATACCCTCTGTGATGCTTTCCTTTACAGGAAATGCTCGTTTTAGAGATACGAATGTTAGCACAAAAACTGAAGGAAAGGAGATAGCTACAAAAGCTCTGCACAGAATGCTTAGTTCTTGGAAGTAAATGATATGTGCCATGTTGTTTCATTTAGGTTTAAAGAGTTATGTGCTATGCCCTCTGTGATGCTTTCCTATACAGGAAATACTAGTTTTAGAGATACGAATGTTAGCACAAAAACTGAAGAAAGGAGATAGGTGCAAAATCTCTGCACACAATGCTTAGTTCTCAGAAAAAAATCATATCTGCCATGTTGTTTCATTTAGGTTTAAAGAGTTAGGTGCTATACCCTCGGTTATGCTTTCCTTTTAGGAAATGTTATTTCTGGAGATACGAATGTTAGCGCAAAAACTGAAGGAAAGGAGAGAGCTGCAAAATCTCTGCACACAATGCTTAGTTCTCAGAAGTCAATCATATGTGCCATGTTGTTTCATTTAGGTTTACAGAGTTAGGTGCTATACCCGCGGTAATGCTTTCCTATAGTTTGTTTAAATGCTAGTTTTAGAAATAGGAATATTACCACAAAACCTGAAGGAAAGGAGATAGCTGCAAAATCTCTGCACACAATGCTTAGTTCTCAGAAGTAAATCATAAGTGCCATATTGATTCATTTAAGTATAAAGAGTTAGGTGCTACACCCTCGGTAATGCTATCCTATATAGGAAATGCTAGTTTTAGAGATACGAATGTTAGCACAAAAACTGAAGGAAAGAAGATAGCTGCAAAATCTCTGCACACAATGCTTAGTTCTCAGAAGTAAATCATATGTGCCATGTTGTTTCATTTAGGTTTAAAGAGTTAGGTGCTTTACCCGCTGTCATGCTTTCCAATATAGGAAATGCTAGTTTTAGAGATACGAATGTTAGCACCAAAACTGAAGGAGAGGAGATAGCTGCAAAATCCCTGCACACAATGCTTTATTCTCAGAAGTAAATCATATGTGCCATGTTGTTCCATTTAGGTTTAAAGAGTTAGGTGCTATACCC
The DNA here is from genome assembly GCF_030445035.2 of Dasypus novemcinctus. Classification (NCBI taxonomy): domain Eukaryota; kingdom Metazoa; phylum Chordata; class Mammalia; order Cingulata; family Dasypodidae; genus Dasypus; species Dasypus novemcinctus. The sequence goes on along the minus strand of NW_026688307.1, from coordinate 49,465 downwards.
ACGGTAATGCTTTCCTATATAGGAAATGCTAGTTTTAGAGATACGAATGTTAGCACAAAAACTGAAGGAAAGGAGATAGCTGCAAAATCTCTGCACACAATTCTTAGTTCTCAGAAGTAAATCATATGTGCCATGTTGTTTCATTTAGGTTAAAGAGTTAGGTGCTATACCCGCGTTAATGCTTTCATATGTTGTAAATGCTAGTTTTAGACATAGGATTGTTAGCACAAAAACTGAAGGAAAGGAGATAGCTGCAAAAGCTCTGCACAGAATGATTAGTTCTCAGAAGTAAATGATATGTCCCATGTTGTTTCATTTAGGTTTAAAGGGTTAGGTGCTATACCCTCTGTGATGCTTTCCTATACAGGAAATGCAAGTTTTAGAGATACGAATGTTAGCACAAAAACTGAAGGGAAGGAGATAGCTGCAAAATCTCTGCACACAATGCTTAGTTCTCAGAAGTAAATCATATGTGCCATGTTGTTTCATTTAGGTTAAAGAGTTAGGTGCTATACACGCATTAATGCTTTCATATGTGGTAAATGCTAGTTTTAGACATAGGATTGTTAGCACAAAAACTGAAGGAAAGGAGATAGCTGCAAAAGCTCCGCACAGAATGCTTAGTTCTCAGAAGTAAATGATATGTCCCATGTTGTTTCATTTAGGTTTAAAGGGTTAGGTGCTATACCTCTGTGGTGCTTTCCTATACAGGAAATGTAAGTTTTAGAGATACGAATGTTAGCACAAAAACTGAAGGGAAGGAGATAGTTGCAAAATCTCTGCACACAATGCTTTGTTCTCAGAAGTAAATCGTATGTGCCATGTTGTTTCATTTAGGTTTGAAGAGTTAGGTGCTATACCTGCGTTAATGCTTTCATATATTGTTAATGCTAGTTTTAGACATAGGAATGTTAGCACAAAACTGAAAGAAAGGAGATAGCTTCAAAATCTCTGCACACAATGCTTAGTTCTCAGAAGTAAATCATATGTGCCATGTTGTTAAATTTCAGTTTAAATATTTATGTGCTATACCCGAGGTAATGCTATCCTATAGTGTATATGCTAGTTTCAGATATAGGTATGTTAGCACAAATACTGACGGAAAGGAGATAGCTGCAAAATCTCTGCACACAATGCTTAGTTCTCAGAAGTAAATCATATGTGCCATGTTGTTTCATTTAGGTTTAAAGAGTTAGGTGCTATACCCTCGATTATGCTTTCCTATACTGGAAATGCTAGTTTTAGAGATACGAATGTCAGCACAAAAACTGAAGGAAAGGAGATAGCTGCAAATGCTCTGCACAGAATGCTTAGTTCTCAGAAGTAAATCATACGTGCCATGTTGTTTCATTTAGGTTTAAAGAGTTAGGTGCTTTACCCTCTGTGCTGCTTTCCTATATAGGAAATGCTAGTTTTAGAGATACGAATGTTAGCACAAAAACTGAAGGAAAGGAGATAGATGCAAAATCTCTGCACACAATGCTTAGTTCTCAGAAGTAAATCATATGTGCCATGTTGTTTCATTTAGGTTTAAAGAGTTGGGTGCTATACCCTCGGTTATGCTTTCCTGTTTAGGAAATGCTAGTTCTGGAGATACGAATGTTAGCGCAAAAAAAGAAGGAAAGGAGATAGCTGCAAAATCTCTGCACACAATGCTTAGTTCTCAGAAGTAAATCATATGTGCCATTTTGTTTCATTTAGGTTTACAGAGTTAGGTACTATACCCGCGGTAATGCTTTCCCATAGTGTAAATGCTAGTTTTAGAAATAGGAATATTAGCACAAAACCTGAAGGAAAGGAGATAGCTGCAAAATCTCTGCACACAATGCTTAGTTCTCAGAAGTAAATCATATGTGCCATGTTGTTTCATTTAAGTTTAAATAGTTAGGTGCTATACCCTCGTTTATGCTTTCCTATATAGGAAATATTAGTTTTAGTGATACGATTGTTAGCACAAAAAATGAAGGAAAGGAGATAGCTCCAAAATCTCTGCACACAATGCTTAGTTCTCAGAAGTAAATCATATGTGCCATGTTGTTTAATTTAGTTTCAAAGAATTAGGTGCTATACCCTCAGTTATGCCTTCCTATATAGCAAATGCTAGAGTTACAGATACGAATGTTAGCACAAAAACTGAAGGAAAGGAGATAGCTGTAATATCTCTGCACACAATGCTTTGTTCTCAGAAGTAAATCATATGTGCCATTTTGTTTCATTTAGTTTTATAGAGTTAAGTGCTATGCACGCGTTATTGCTTTCCTATACTGTAAATGCTAGTTTTAGACATAGGAATGTTAGCACAAAAAATGAAAGAAAGGAGATAGCTGCAAAATCTCTGCAAAGAATGCTTAGTTCTCTGAAGTAAATCATATGTGCAATGTTGTTTCATTTAGGTTTAAAGAATTAGTTGCTATACTCGCGTTTATTCTATCCTATAGTGTAAATGCTAGTTTCAGATGAAGGAATGTTAGCACAAAAACTGAAGGAAAGGAGATAGCTGCAAAATCTCTGCACACAATGCTTAGTTCTTAGAAGTAAATCATATGTACCATGTTGTTTCATTTAGGTTTAAAGAGTTAGGTGCTATACCCTCGCTTATGCTTTCCTACATAGGAAATACTAGTTTTAGAGATACGAATGTTAGCTCAAAAACTGAAGGAAAGGAGATAGCTGCAAATTATCTGCACACAATGCTTAGTTCTCAGAAGTAAATCATATGTGCCATGTAGTTTCATTTAGGTTTAAAGAGTTAGGTGCTATACCCTCAGTTATGCTTTCCTATATTGGAAATGCTAGTTTTAAAGATACGAATGTCAGCACAAAAACTGAAGGAAAGAGGATAGCTGCAAAAGCTCTGCACAGAATGCTTAGTTCTCAGAAGTAAATCATATGTGCCATGTTGTTTCATTTAGGTTTAAAGAGTTAGGTGCTATTCCCTCTGTGATGCTTTCCTTTACAGGAAATTCTAGTTTTAGAGATACGAATGTTAGAACAAAAAGTGAAGGAAAGGAGATAGCTGCAAAATCTCTGCACACAATGCTTAGTTCTCAGAAGTAAATCGTATGTGCCATGTTGTTTCATTTAGGTTTAAAGATTTAGGTGCTATACCTGCGTTAATGCTTTCCATATACTGTAAATGCTAGTTTTAGACATAGGAATGTTAGCACAAAAACTGAAGGAAAGGAGATAGCTGCAAAATTTCTGCACACAATGCTTAGTTCTCAGAAGTAAATCATATGTGCCATGTTGCTTCATTTCGGTTTAAATAGTTAGGTGCTATACCCGAGGTAATGCTATCATATAGTGTAAATGCTAGTTTCAGATATAGGAATGTTAGCACAAAAACTGAAGGAAAGGACATAGCTGCAAAATCTCTGCACACAATGATTAGTTCTCCGAAGTAAATCATATGTGCCATGTTGTTTCATTTTGGTTTAAAGAGTTAGGTGCTATACCCTCGGTTATGCTTTCCTGTATAGGAAATGCTAATTCTGGAGATACGAATGTTAGCACAAAAAATGAAGGAAAGAAGATAGCTGCAAAATCTCTGCACACAATGCTTAGTTCTCTGAAGTAAATATTTTGTGCCGTGTTGTTTCATTGAAGTTTAAAGAGTTAGGTGCTATACCCTCGTTTATGCTTTCCTATATTGGAAATGCTAGTTTTAGAGATACGAATGTCAGCACAAAAACTGAAGGAAAGGAGATAGCTGCAAAAGCTCTGCACAGAATGCTTAGTTCTCAGAAGTAAATCATATGTGCCATGTTGTTTCATTTAGGTTTAAAGAGTTAGGTGCTATACCCTCTGTGATGCTTTCCTTTACAGGAAATGCTAGTTCTGGAGATACGAATGTTAGCACAAAAACTGAAGGAAAGGAGATAGCTGCAAAATCTCTGCACAGAATGCTTAGATCTCTGAAGTAAATCATTTGTGCTGTGTTGTTTCATTTAGCTTTAAAGAGTTAGGTACTATACCCGCAGTAATGCTATCCTATAGTGTAAATGCTAGTTTTAGATATAGGAATGTTAGCACAAAAACTGAAGGAAAGGAGATAGCTGCAAAATCTCTGCACACAATGCTTAGTTCTCAGAAGTAAATCATATGTGCCATGTTGTTTCATTTAGGTTTAAAGAGTCAGGTGCTATACCCTCGGTTATGCTTTCCTATACAGGAAATGCTAGTTTTAGAGATACGAATGTAAGCACAAAAACTGAAGGAAAGGAGATAGCTGAAAAATCTCTGCTCACAATGCTTAGTTCTCAGAAGTAAATCATATGTGCCATGTTGTTTCATTTAGGTTTAAAGAGTTAGGTGCTATACCCGCAGTAATGCTTTCCTATAGTGTAAATGCTAGTTTTAGATATAGGAATGTTAGCACAAAAACTGAAGGAAAGGAGAAAGCTGCAAAATCTCTGCACACAATGCTTAGTTCTCAGAAGTAAATGATATGTGCCATGTTGTTTCATTTAGGTTTAAAGAGTTAGGTTCTATACCCGCGGTAATGCTATCCTATAGTGTAAATGCTAGTTTCAAATATAGGACTGTTAGCACAAAAACTGAAGGAAAGGAGATAGATGCTAAATCTCTGCACACAATGCTTAGTTCTCAGAAGGAAAACATATGTGCCATGTTGTTTCATTTAGGTTTAAAGAGTTAGGTGCTTTACCCTCTGTGATGCTTTCCTATATAGGAAATGCTAGTTTTAGAGATACGAATGTTAGCACAAAAAACTGAAGGAAAGGAGATAGCTGCAAAATCTCTGCACACAATGCTTAGTTCTCAGAAGTAAATCATATGTGCCGTGTTGTTTCATTTAGTTTTAAAGAGTTAGGTGCTTTACCGTCTGTGATGCTTTCCTATATAGGAAATGCTAGTTTTAGAGATACGAATGTTAGCACAAAAACTGAAGGAAAGGAGATAGCTGCAAAATCTCTGCACACAATGCTTATTTCTCAGAAGTAAATCATATGTGCCATGTTGTTTCATTTAGGTTTAAAGAGTTCGGTGCTATACCCGTGGTAATGCTATCGTATAGTGTAAAAGCTACTTTTAGACATAGGAATGTTAGCACAAAACTTGAAGGAAAGGAGAAAGCAGCAAAATCTCTGCACACAATGCTTAGTTCTCAGAAGTAAATCATATGTGCCATGTTGTTTCATTTAGGTTTAAAGAGTTAGGTGCTATACCCTCGATTATGCTTTCCTATACTGGAAATGCTAGTTTTAGAGATACGAATGTCAGCACAAAAACTGAAGGAAAGGAGATAGCTGCAAATGCTCTGCACAGAATGCTTAGTTCTCAGAAGTAAATCATACGTGCCATGTTGTTTCATTTAGGTTTAAAGAGTTAGGTGCTTTACCCTCTGTGCTGCTTTCCTATATAGGAAATGCTAGTTTTAGAGATACGAATGTTAGCACAAAAACTGAAGGAAAGGAGATAGATGCAAAATCTCTGCACACAATGCTTAGTTCTCAGAAGTAAATCATATGTGCCATGTTGTTTCATTTAGGTTTAAAGAGTTGGGTGCTATACCCTCGGTTATGCTTTCCTGTTTAGGAAATGCTAGTTCTGGAGATACGAATGTTAGCGCAAAAAAAGAAGGAAAGGAGATAGCTGCAAAATCTCTGCACACAATGCTTAGTTCTCAGAAGTAAATCATATGTGCCATTTTGTTTCATTTAGGTTTACAGAGTTAGGTACTATACCCGCGGTAATGCTTTCCCATAGTGTAAATGCTAGTTTTAGAAATAGGAATATTAGCACAAAACCTGAAGGAAAGGAGATAGCTGCAAAATCTCTGCACACAATGCTTAGTTCTCAGAAGTAAATCATATGTGCCATGTTGTTTCATTTAAGTTTAAATAGTTATGTGCTATACCCTCGTTTATGCTTTCCTATATAGGAAATATTAGTTTTAGTGATACGAATGTTAGCACAAAAAATGAAGGAAAGGAGATAGCTCCAAAATCTCTGCACACAATGCTTAGTTCTCAGAAGTAAATCATATGTGCCATGTTGTTTAATTTAGTTTCAAAGAATTAGGTGCTATACCCTCAGTTATGCCTTCCTATATAGCAAATGCTAGAGTTACAGATACGAATGTTAGCACAAAAACTGAAGGAAAGGAGATAGCTGTAATATCTCTGCACACAATGCTTTGTTCTCAGAAGTAAATCATATGTGCCATTTTGTTTCATTTAGTTTTATAGAGTTAAGTGCTATGCACGCGTTATTGCTTTCCTATACTGTAAATGCTAGTTTTAGACATAGGAATGTTAGCACAAAAAATGAAAGAAAGGAGATAGCTGCAAAATCTCTGCAAAGAATGCTTAGTTCTCTGAAGTAAATCATATGTGCAATGTTGTTTCATTTAGGTTTAAAGAATTAGTTGCTATACTCGCGTTTATTCTATCCTATAGTGTAAATGCTAGTTTCAGATGAAGGAATGTTAGCACAAAAACTGAAGGAAAGGAGATAGCTGCAAAATCTCTGCACACAATGCTTAGTTCTTAGAAGTAAATCATATGTACCATGTTGTTTCATTTAGGTTTAAAGAGTTAGGTGCTATACCCTCGCTTATGCTTTCCTACATAGGAAATACTAGTTTTAGAGATACGAATGTTAGCTCAAAAACTGAAGGAAAGGAGATAGCTGCAAATTATCTGCACACAATGCTTAGTTCTCAGAAGTAAATCATATCTGCCATGTAGTTTCATTTAGGTTTAAAGAGTTAGGTGCTATACCCTCAGTTATGCTTTCCTATATTGGAAATGCTAGTTTTAAAGATACGAATGTCAGCACAAAAACTGAAGGAAAGAGGATAGCTGCAAAAGCTCTGCACAGAATGCTTAGTTCTCAGAAGTAAATCATATGTGCCATGTTGTTTCATTTAGGTTTAAAGAGTTAGGTGCTATTCCCTCTGTGATGCTTTCCTTTACAGGAAATTCTAGTTTTAGAGATACGAATGTTAGAACAAAAAGTGAAGGAAAGGAGATAGCTGCAAAATCTCTGCACACAATGCTTAGTTCTCAGAAGTAAATCGTATGTGCCATGTTGTTTCATTTAGGTTTAAAGATTTAGGTGCTATACCTGCGTTAATGCTTTCCATATACTGTAAATGCTAGTTTTAGACATAGGAATGTTAGCACAAAAACTGAAGGAAAGGAGATAGCTCCAAAATTTCTGCACACAATGCTTAGTTCTCAGAAGTAAATCATATGTGCCATGTTGCTTCATTTCGGTTTAAATAGTTAGGTGCTATACCCGAGGTAATGCTATCATATAGTGTAAATGCTAGTTTCAGATATAGGAATGTTAGCACAAAAACTGAAGGAAAGGACATAGCTGCAAAATCTCTGCACACAATGATTAGTTCTCCGAAGTAAATCATATGTGCCATGTTGTTTCATTTTGGTTTAAAGAGTTAGGTGCTATACCCTCGGTTATGCTTTCCTGTATAGGAAATGCTAATTCTGGAGATACGAATGTTAGCACAAAAAATGAAGGAAAGAAGATAGCTGCAAAATCTCTGCACACAATGCTTAGTTCTCTGAAGTAAATATTTTGTGCCGTGTTGTTTCATTGAGGTTTAAAGAGTTAGGTGCTATACCCTCGTTTATGCTTTCCTATATTGGAAATGCTAGTTTTAGAGATACGAATGTCAGCACAAAAACTGAAGGAAAGGAGATAGCTGCAAAAGCTCTGCACAGAATGCTTAGTTCTCAGAAGTAAATCATATGTGCCATGTTGTTTCATTTAGGTTTAAAGAGTTAGGTGCTATACCCTCTGTGATGCTTTCCTTTACAGGAAATGCTAGTTCTGGAGATACGAATGTTAGCACAAAAACTGAAGGAAAGGAGATAGCTGCAAAATCTCTGCACAGAATGCTTAGATCTCTGAAGTAAATCATTTGTGCCGTGTTGTTTCATTTAGCTTTAAAGAGTTAGGTACTATACCCGCAGTAATGCTATCCTATAGTGTAAATGCTAGTTTTAGATATAGGAATGTTAGCACAAAAACTGAAGGAAAGGAGATAGCTGCAAAATCTCTGCACACAATGCTTAGTTCTCAGAAGTAAATCATATGTGCCATGTTGTTTCATTTAGGTTTAAAGAGTCAGGTGCTATACCCTCGGTTATGCTTTCCTATATAGGAAATTCTAGTTTTAGAGATACGAATGTAAGCACAAAAACTGAAGGAAAGGAGATAGCTGAAAAATCTCTGCTCACAATGCTTAGTTCTCAGAAGTAAATCATATGTGCCATGTTGTTTCATTTAGGTTTAAAGAGTTAGGTGCTATACCCGCAGTAATGCTTTCCTATAGTGTAAATGCTAGTTTTAGATATAGGAATGTTAGCACAAAAACTGAAGGAAAGGAGAAAGCTGCAAAATCTCTGCACACAATGCTTAGTTCTCAGAAGTAAATGATATGTGCCATGTTGTTTCATTTAGGTTTAAAGAGTTAGGTTCTATACCCGCGGTAATGCTATCCTATAGTGTAAATGCTAGTTTCAAATATAGGACTGTTAGCACAAAAACTGAAGGAAAGGAGATAGATGCTAAATCTCTGCACACAATGCTTAGTTCTCAGAAGGAAAACATATGTGCCATGTTGTTTCATTTAGGTTTAAAGAGTTAGGTGCTTTACCCTCTGTGATGCTTTCCTATATAGGAAATGCTAGTTTTAGAGATACGAATGTTAGCACAAAAAACTGAAGGAAAGGAGATAGCTGCAAAATCTCTGCACACAATGCTTAGTTCTCAGAAGTAAATCATATGTGCCGTGTTGTTTCATTTAGTTTTAAAGAGTTAGGTGCTTTACCGTCTGTGATGCTTTCCTATATAGGAAATGCTAGTTTTAGAGATACGAATGTTAGCACAAAAACTGAAGGAAAGGAGATAGCTGCAAAATCTCTGCACACAATGCTTATTTCTCAGAAGTAAATCATATGTGCCATGTTGTTTCATTTAGGTTTAAAGAGTTCGGTGCTATACCCGTGGTAATGCTATCGTATAGTGTAAAAGCTACTTTTAGACATAGGAATGTTAGCACAAAACTTGAAGGAAAGGAGAAAGCAGCAAAATCTCTGCACACAATGCTTAGTTCTCAGAAGTCAATCATATGTGCCATGTTGTTTCATTTAGGTTTATAGAGTTAGGTGCTATACCCGCGGTAATGCTTTCCTATACTGTAAATGCTAGTTTTAGACATAGGAATGTTAGCACAAAAACTGAAGGAAAGGAGAAAGCAGCAAAATCTCTGCACACAATGCTTTGTTTTCAGATGTAAATCATATGTGCCCTGTTGTTTCATTTAGGTTTAAAGAGTTTGGTGCTATACCCACGGTAATGCTTTCCTATAGTGTAAAAGCTAGTTTCAGATATAGGAATGTTAGCACAAAAACTGAAGGAAAGGAGATAGCTGCAAAATCTGTGCACACAATGCTTAGTTCGCAGAAGTAAATCATATGTGCCATATTGTTTCATTTAGGTTTAAAGAGTTCGGTGCTATACCTGCGGTAATGCTATCCTATAGTGTAAATGCTAGTTTCATATATAGGGTTGTTAGCACAAAAACTAAAGGAAAGGAGATAGCTACAAAATCTCTGCACACAATGTATAGATCTCAGAAGAAAATCATATGTGCCATGTTGTTTAATTTAGTTTCAAAGGCTTAGGTGCTATACCCTCGGTTATGCCTTCGTATATAGGAAATAATATATTTACAGATACGAATGTTAGCGCAAAAACTGAAGAAAAGGAGATAGCTGCAAAATCTCTGCACACAATGCTTAGTTCTCAGAAGTAAATCATATGTGCCATGTTGTTTCATTTAGGTTTAAAGAGTTAGGTGCTATAACCGTGGTTATGCTTTCATATGTTGTAAATGCTAGTTTTAGACGTAGGATTGATAGCACAAAAACTGAAGGAATGGAGATAGCTGCATAATCTCTGCACACAATGCGTAGTTCTCAGAAGTAAATCATATGTGCCATGTTGTTTCATTTAGGTTTAAAGATTTAGGTGCTATACCCTCGGTTATGCTTTCCTGTATAGGAAATGCTACTTTTACAGATACGAATGTTAGCACAAAAACTGAAGGAAAGGAGATAGCTGCAAAATCTCTGCACACAATGCTTAGTTCTCTGAAGTAAATCATATGTGCCACGTTGTTTCATTTAGGTTTAAAGAGTTAGCGGCTATACCCTCGGTTATCTCTCCTATGTAGGAAATGCTTTTTTTACAAATAGGAATGTTAGCACAAAAACTGAAGGAAAGGAGATAGCTGCAAAATCTCTGCACACAATGCTTAGTTCTCAGAAGTAAATCATATGTGCCATGTTGTTTCATTTTGGTTCAAAGAGTTAAGTGATATACCCGTGGTATTGCTTTCCTATAGTGTAAATGCTAATTTTAGACATAGGAATGTTAGCACAACAACTGAAGGAAAGGAGATACCTGCACAATCTCTGCACACAATGCTTAGTTCTCAGAAGTAAATCATATGTTCCATGCTTTCTCATGTAGGTTTAATGTGTTAGCTGCTATACCCCCAGTTATGCTTTCCTATAGTGTAAATGCTAGTTTTAGATTAGGAATGTCACCACAAAAACTGAATGAAATGAGATAGCTGCAAAATGTCATCACACAATGCTTAGTTCTCAGAAGTAAATCATATGTGCCATGTTGTTTCAGTTAGGTTTAAAGAGTTAGCTGCTATACCCCCGGTTATACTTTCCTATAAAGAAATGCTAGTTTTAGTGAGATGTAAATGTTAGCACAAAAACTGAAGGAAAGGAGATAGCTGAAAATCTCTGCACACAATGCTTAGGTCTCAGAAGGAAATCATATGTTCCATGTTGTTTAATTTAGGTTTAAAGATTTAACTGCTTTACGCTGAGTTATGCTTTCGTACATAGTAAATGCTAGTTTTAGAGATAGGAATTTTAGTACTAAAAATGAAGGAAAGGAGTGAGCGGCAAAATCTCTGCACACAACGCTTACTTCTCAGCAGTAATTCATATGTACCATGCTTTTTTAGGTAGTTTTAAAGAGTTAGCTGCTATACCCCCGGTTATGCTTTCCTATAGTGTAAATGGTAGTTTTAAAGATAGGAAAGTTAGCATAAAAACTGAAGGAAAGGAGTTAGGTGCAAAATCTCTGTACACAATGGTTACTTCAAAGGAGTAAAACATATGTATCATGTTGTTTCATTTAGGTTTAAAGAGTTAGCTGCTATACACACAATAATGCTTTCCTATATAGGAAATGCTAGTTTTAGAGATAGGAATCTTAGCACAAAAACAGAAGGAAATGAGATAGCTGCAAAATCACTGCACAAAATGCTTAGGTCTCAGAAGGAAATCATATGTGCCATGTTGTTTAATTTAGGTTTAAAGAGTTAGCTTCTATATCCTCGGTTATGCTTTCCTATATAGGAAATGCTTGTTATAGAGAAATGAATGCTGGCACAAAAAATGAAGGAAAGGAGATAGCTGCAAAATCTCTGCACCCAAAGCTTAGTTCTCAGAAGTAAATCATATGTACCATGATTTTCAGGAAGGTTTAAAAATTATCTGCTATCCCCCCGGTTATGCTTTCCTTTAGTGTAAATGCTAGGTTTAGAGATAGGAATGTTATCAAAAAAACTGAAGGAAAGGAGATAGCTGCAAAATCTCTGAACACAGTGCTTAGTTCTCAGAAGTAAATCAGATGTACCATGATTTTCAGGTAGTTTTAAAGAGTTAGCTGCTATACCCCCGGTTAAACATTCCTATAGTGTAAATGCTAGGTTTAGAAATAGGAATGTTTGCACAAAAATTGAAGGAAAGGAGATAGCTGCAAAATCTCTGCCCACAATGCTTAGCTTTCAGAAGTAAATAATATGTGTCATGTTGTTTCATTTAGTTTTAAAAGTTACCTGCTATACATTCGGTTATGATTACCTCTATTGGAAATGACAGTTTTAGAGATAGGAATGTTAGCACAAAAACTGAAGGAAAGGATATAGCTGCAAAATCTCTGCACACAATGCTTAGTTCTCAGAAGTAAATCCTATGTACCATGCTTTTTCAGGTAGGTTTAAAGAGTTAGCTGCTATACCCCGGTTATGCTTTCCTATAGTGTAAATGCTTGGTTTAGAGATAGGAATGTTAACACAAAAACTGAAGTGCGGCTGGGGCGGCTTGCAACCCGACGCTGATGGGGGGTTTGGAGGGGTCAGCTGGCTGCAAAGGCGTCTGAGGCTGTGGCAGACAGCCTCAGAGGGGCTCTCAGGCATGGAGGATGCGCGGCGAGGGGAGAAAGAATGCCACGGAGACCAGGTCTGGTACGCAAGTCCGGTTTATTGCAGAAGGGGACATAGCTTTATAGGGTTAGGGACTGCGTGGAGGGATTTGATAGGTGCGGGCGGGTACTGCTTCCTGATAGGTGATTGTAAGTGGTTGCTAGGCAGAGGGCTGATGGAGAGGTTTGGAATAGGGGAGGGGAAAGGGGGAGTGAGAGCTGGCCGGATGTTGGGCTAGGCGGGAGATAAAAAGGGGGAGGGCAGCACCGGCCAGCCGTTAGCAGCAAAGGCCTAGTCAGGCGTGGTCACCTTATCTAGGCCCAGTGGGCAGAAGCGGTATCACTTCTTGCCGCACCGTTTGCTACTGTGGCAAGCCGGGCGCCCTTCCTCCCACACTGAAGTAAAGAAGAAAGCTGAAAAATCGGAGCACACAATGCTTAGGTCTCAGAAGTAAATCATATCTGCCATGTTATTTCATTTAGCTTTAAAAAGTTAGCTGCTATTCCTTCGGTTATGCTTTCCTATTTAGGAAATATCAGTTTTAGAGATAGGAATGTTAGCACAAAAACTGAAGGAAAGGAGATAGCTGCAAAATCTCTGCACACAATGCTTAGTTCTCAGAAGTAAATCATATATTCCATGCTTTTTCAGGTTGGTTTAAAGAGTTTGCTCCTATACCCCCGGTTATGCTTCCCTATAGTGTAAAAGCTAGTTTTAGAGATAGGATTGTTAGCACAAAAACTGAAGGAAAGGAGATAGATGGAAAATCTCTGCACACAATGTTTAGTGCTCAGAAGTAAATCATCTGTGCAATGTTGATTCTTTGATGTGTAAACAGTTAGCTGCTCTACTCTAGGTTATGCTTTCCTATATAGGAAATGCTAGTTTTACGGATAGGAATTTTCGCACAAAAACTGAAGAAAGGAGATAGCTTCAAAATCTCTGCACTCAATGTTTAATTCCCGAAAGTAAAGCCCATGTGACATTCTCTTTCAAGTAGGTTTAAAGAGTTACGTTCTATACCCTCGGTTATGCATTCCTATATAGTAAATGCTATGTTAAGAAATAGGAATGTTAGCAAAAAAACTGAAGGAAAGGTTATAGCTGCAAAATCTCTGCATACAATGCTTAGTTCTCAGAATAATATCATATGTGCCTTGTTGTTTCATTTAGGTTTAATGAGTTAACTGCTATACCCTCAGTTATGCTTTCTTACATAGTAAATGCTAGATTTCGAGATAGGAATGTTAGCACTAAAATTAAGGAAAGGAGATAGCTACAAAATATCTGCACACATAGCTTAGTTCGAAGATGTAAATCATATGTACCATGCTTTTTCAGGTACGTTTAAAGACATAGCTGCTATACGCCCGGTTAGGCTTTCCTATACAGGAAATGCTAGGTTTAGAGATAGGAATGTTAGCACAAAAACTGAAGGAGAAGAAATTGCTGGACAATCTCTGCACACAATGCTTATTTCTCATAAGTAAAATCATATGTACCATGCTTTTTCAGTAGGTTTAATGAGTTAGCTGCTATACCCCATGTTATGCTTTCCTATAGTGTAAATGCTAGTTTTAGAGATAGGAATGTTAGCACAAAACTTAAGGAAAGGAGATAGCTATGAAATCTCTGCACTCAATGCTTAATTCCCAAAAGTAAAGCACATGTCACATCCTCTTTCAAGTATGTTTAAAGTGTTAGCTGCTATACTCCCGTTTATGCTTTCCTATAGTGTAAATGCTAGTTTTAGAGATAGGAATGTTAGCAGAAAAACTGAAGGAAAGGAGATAGCTTCAAAATCTCTGCACACAATGCTTAGTTCTCAGAAGTAAATCATATGTAATATGCTTTTTCACGTAGGTTTCAAGAGTTAGCTGCTATACCCCCCTTTATGCTTTCCTATAGTGTAAATGCGAGGGTTAGAGATAAGAATGTTAGCACAAAATCTGAAGGAAAGGAGGTACATGCAAAATCTCAAAACAGAATGCTTCGTCCTCAGAAATAAATCATATGTGCCATGTTGATTCATTTATGTTTAAAGAGTTAGCTGCTATTCCCTCGGTTATGCTTTCCTATACAGGAAATGCTAGTTTTAGAGATAGGAATGTTAGCACAAAAACTGAAGGAAAGGAGATTTCTGCAAATTCTCTGCACACAATGCTTAGTTCTCAGAAGTAAATGATAATTACCATGACTTTTCAATTAGGTTTAAAGAGTAAAATGCTATAACCCCGGTTATGCTTTCCTATTGTGTAAATGCTAGTTTTACAGATAAGAATGTTAGCACAAAAACTGATGGAAAGGGAAACGGACTTTGGCCCAGTGGTTAGGGCATCCGTCTACCATATGGGAGGTCCGCGGTTCAAACCCACGGGACTCCTCGACCCGTGTGGAGCTGGCCATGCGCAGTGCTCATGCGCACAAGGAGTGCTGTGCCACGCAAGGGTGTCCCCCGCGTTGGGGAGACCCACGCACAAGGACTGCACCCGTGAGGAAAGCCTCCCAGCGTGAAAAGAAAGTGCAGCCTGCCCAGGAATGGCACCGCCCACACTTCCTGTGCCACTGACGGCAACAGAAGCGGACAAAGAAACAAAAGCAGACAAAGAAACAAGATGCAACAAATAGACACCAAGAACAGACAACCAGGGGAGGGGGGGAAATTAAATAAATAAATAAATCTTTTAAAAAAACTGATGGAAAGGAGATAGCTGCAAAATCTCTCCACACAATGCTTAATTCTCAGGAGTAAATCATATGTGCCATGTTTTTTCATTTAGGTTTAAAGAGTTATCTGCTATACCCTCGGTTATGCTTTCCTATATAGGAAATGCTTGTTTTAGAGATAGGAAGGTTAGCACAAAAACTGAAGGAAAGGAGATATCTGGAAAATCACTACACACAACGCTTAATTCTCAGAAGTAAATCATATGTACCATGCTTTTTCAGGTAGGTTTAAAGAATTCCCTGCTATACGCCCGGTTATGCTTTCCTATTGTGTAAATGCTAGTTTTAGAGATAGGAAGGCTAGCACAAAAACTGAAGGAAAGGAGATAGCCACAAAATCTCTGCACTCTATCCTTTATACCCTTATGTAAAGCACATGTGAAATCCTCTTTCATGTAGGATTAAAGAGTTAGCTGCTATAACCTCGATTATGCTTTCCAATACAGTAAATGCTAAGTTTGTAGATAGTAATGTTAGCACAAAAACTGAAGGAAGGCAGATAGCTGCAAAATCTCTGCACACAATGCTTAGTTCTCAGAAGGAAATCATATGTACCATGCTTTTTCATTTAGGTTTAAAGAGTTAGCTGCTATACCCTCGGTTATGTTCTCCTATATAGTAAATGTATGTTTTACAGGTACTAATGTTAGCACAAAAACGGAAGGAAAGCAGATAGCTGTAAAATCTCTGCGCACAATGCTTTCTTCTCAGAAGGAAATCATATGTACCATGCTTTTTCAGGTAGGTTTAAAGAGTTAGCTGCTATAACCTCGGTTATTCTTTCCTATAGTGTAAATGCTAGTTTTAGAGATTGGAATGTTAGCACAAAAACTGAAGGAAAGGAGATAGCTGCAAAATCTCTGGACACAATGCTTATTCCTCAGAATTACATCCTATGTGCCATGTTGTTTCATTTAGGTTTAAAGTGTTAGCTGCTAAAGCCTCTGTTATGCTTTCCTATATAGTAAATGCTAGTTTTAGAGATAGGAATCTTGGCACAAAAACTGAAGGAAAAAAGGAGATATGTGAAAAATCTCTGCACTCAAGGTTTACTTCCCTAAAGTAAAGCATATGTGACATCCTATTTCACGTAGGTTTAAAGAGTTAGCTCCTATACCCTCGGTTGTGCTTTCCTATATAGTAAATGCTAGTTTTTGAGATAGGAATGTTAGCACAAAAACTGAAGGAAAGGAGATAGCTGCAAAAGATCTGCACTCAGTGCTTAGTTCCCTAAAGTAAAGCACATGTGACATCCTTTTTCAAGTACGTTTAAAGCGTTAGCTGCTATACCCTTGGGTATGCTTTCCTTTATAGTACATGCTAGTTTTAGAGATAGGAATGGAAGCACAAAAACTGAACAAAGGAGATAGCTGCAAAATCTCTGCACACAATACTTAGTTCTCAGAAGTAGATAATATTTGCCATGTTGTTTCATTTAGGTTCAAAGAGTTAGCTGCTATACCCTCGGTTATGCTTTCGTATATAGTAAATGCTAGTTTTATAAACAGGTATATTAGCACAAAAACTGAAGGAAAGGAGATAGCCACAAAATCTCTGCACACAATGCTTAGTTCCCTGAAGTAAAGCACATGTGACATCCTCTTTCAAGTAGGTTTAAAAAGTTACCTGCTATACGATCGGTTATGCTTTCCTATATAGTAACTGCAAGTTTTAGAGATAGGAATGTTAGAACAAAAACTGAGGGATAGGAGATATCTGCAAAATCCCTACACACAATGCTTAGTTTTCATGAGTAAATCATATGTGCCATGTTATTTCATTTATGTTTAAAGAGTTAGCTGCTACACCCTCGGTTATGCTTTCAGATTTAGTAAACGCTAGTTTTAGAGATAGGAATGTTACCCCAAAAACTGAAGGAAAGGAGATAGCTGCAAAATCTTTGCACACAATGCTTAGTTCTCAGAAGTGAATCATATGCGCCATGT
The DNA here is from genome assembly GCF_030445035.2 of Dasypus novemcinctus. NCBI lineage: Eukaryota > Metazoa > Chordata > Mammalia > Cingulata > Dasypodidae > Dasypus > Dasypus novemcinctus. The sequence goes on along the minus strand of NW_026688307.1, from coordinate 32,506 downwards.
TATTTCATTTCAGTTTAAAGAGTTAGCTGCTATACCCTCGGTTATGCTTTCCTATATATTAAATGCTAGTTTCAGAGATAGGAATGTTAGTACAAAAACTGAAGGAAAGGAGATAGCTGCAAAATCTCTGCACACAATGCTTAGTTCTCAGAAGTAAATCATATGTGCCATGTTGTTTCATTTAGGTTTAAAGAGTTAGCTGCTATACACTCGCTTATACTTTCGTATATATTAAATGCTAGTTTTAGAGATAGCAATAGTAGCACAAAAACTTAAAGAAAGGAGATAGCCATAAAATCTCTGCACACAATGCTTAGTTCCCTAAAGTAAAGCACATGTGACATCCTCTTTCAAGTTGGTTTAAGGAGTTAGCTGCTATAGCCTCGGTTATGCTTTCCTATGTAGAAACTGCTAGTTTTGGAGATAGGAATGTTAGCACAAAAACTGAAGGAAAACAGATATCTGCAAAATCTCTGCACACAATGCTGTGTTCAGGGAAGTAAATCATATGTTCCATGTTGTTTCATTTAGGTTTAAAGAGTTAGCTGCTTTACCCTCGGTTATGCTATTTTGCATAGTAAATGCTAGGTTTAGAGATAGCAATGTTAGCACAAAACCTGAAGGAAAGGTGATAACTGCAAAATCTCTGCACACAATGTTTAGTTCTCAGAAGTAAATCATATGTGCCATGTTGTTTCAATTAGGTTTAAATAGTTACCTGCTATAACCTCGTTTATGCTTTCCTATATATTAAATGCTAGTTTTACAGATGGGAATGCTAGTACAAAAAATGAAGGATAGGAGATAGCTGCAAAATATCTGCACACAATGTTTAGTTCTCAGAAGTAAATCATATGTGCCATGTTGTTTCATTTAGCTTTAAGAGTTACCTGCTATACCCCCTGTTTTGCTTTCCTATAGTGTAACAGGTAGTTTTAGAGATAGGCATATTAGCACAAAAACGAAGGAATGGAGATAGCCACAAAATCTCTGCACTCAATGCTTAGTTTCCAAAAGTAAATCACATGTGCCATCCTCTTTCAAGTAGGTTTAAAGAGTTAGCTGCTATACCCTCGGTTATGCTTTCCTATATTCTAAATGCTAGTTTTAGAGATAGGAATGTTAGCCCAAAAACTGAAGGAAAGGAGATAGCTGCAAAATCTCTGCACACCATGCTTAGTTTTCATAAGTAAACCATCTGTGTGATATTGTTTCATTTAGGTTTAAAGAGTTACCTGCTATACCCTCGGTTATGGCTTTCAAAATAGTAAATGCTAGTATTAGAGATAGGAATGTTAGCACAAAAAATGACGGAAAGGGAAAGCTGCAAAATCTCTGCACACAATGCTTAGTTCCCTAAAGTAAAGCACATGTGACATTCTCTTGCAAGTAGGCTTAAATAGTTAGCAGCTTTTCCCGCGGATATGCTATCCTATATAGTAAATGCTAGTTTTAGAGTTAGGAATGTTAGCACAAAAACTGAAGGAAAGGAGACACCTGCAAAATATCTGCACAGAGTACTTAGTTCTCAGAAGTAGATCATATGTGCCATGTTGTTTCATTTAGGTTTAAAGAGTTAGCTGCTTTACCTTCGTTTATGCTTTTTTGCATAGTAAATGCTAGTTTTACAGATAGCAATGTTAGCACAAAACCTGAAGGAAAGGAGATAGCTGTAAAATCTCTGCACACAATGCTTATTTCTCAGAAGTATAATTATATGTGCCATGTTGTTTCTTTTAGGTTTAAAGAGTTAGCTGCTATACCCTCTGTTATCCTTTCCTATATAGTAAATGCTGGTTTTAGGGATAGGAATGTTAGCACAAAAACTGAAGGAAAGGAGATAGCTACAAAATCTCTGCACACAATGCTTAGTTCTCAGAAGTAAATCATATGTGCCTAGTTGTTTCAATTAGGTTTAAATAGTTACCTGCAATAACCTCGGTTATGCTTTCCTATATAGTAAATGCTAGTTTTAGAGATGGGAATGCTAGTACAAAAACTTAAGGAAAGGAGATAGCTGCAAATTATCTGCACACAATGTTTATTTCTTAGAAGTAAATCATATGTGCCATGTTGTTTCATTTAGCTTTAAAGAGTTAGCTGCTATATGCCCTGTTTTGCTTTCCTATAGTGTAACAGGAAGTTTTAGAGATAGGTATATTAGCAGAAAAACTGCAGGAAATGAGATAGCCACAAAATCTCTGCACTCAATGCATAGTTGTTAAAAGTAAATCATATGTGCCATGTTGTTTCATTTAGGTTTAAAGAGTTAGCTGCTATACCCTCGGTTATGCTTTCCCATATAGGAAATGCTAGTTTTAGAGATAGGAATGTTAGCATAAAAACTGAAGGAAAGCAGATAGGTGCAAAATCTCTGCACACAATGCTTAGTTCTCAGAAGTAAATCATTCTTGCCGTGTTGTTTCATTTAGCTTTAAAGAGTTAGCGGCGATACCCTCGGTTATGCTTTCCTATATAGGAAATGCTAGGTTTACAGATAGGAATGTTAGCACAAAAACTGAAAAGAAAATAGCTGCAAAAACTCTGCACACCAATGCCTAGTTCGCTGAAGTAAATCATATGTGCCATATTGTTTCATTTAGGTGTAAAGAGTTAGCGGCTCTAACTTCGCTTATGCATTCATATATAGGAAATGCTAGTTTTAGAGATATGAATGTTAGCATAAAAACTGAAGTAAAGGAGATAGGTGCAAAATCTCTGCTCACAATGCTTAGTTCTCAGAAGTAAATCACATGTGCCATGTTGTTTCATTTTGGTTTAAATAGTTAGCGGCGCTACGCTCGGTTATGGTTTCCTATATAGGAAATTCTAGTTTTACAGATAGGAATGTTAGCGCAAAACCTGAAGGAAAGAAGATAGCTGCAAAATCTCTGCACACAATGCTTAGTTCTCAGAAGTAAATCATTTCTACCATTCTTCTTCAGGTAGGTTTAAAGAGTTAGCTGCTATACTCCCGGTTATGCTTTCCTGTAGCGTAAATTCTAGTTTTAGAGATAGGAATGTTAGCACAAAAAGTGAAAGAAAGAAGATAGCTGCAAAATCTCTGCACAGAAAGCTTAGTTCTCAGAAGTAAATCATATGTACCAAACTTTTGCAGGTAGGTTTAAAGAGTTAGCTGCTATACCACCGGTTATGCATTCCTATATAGGAAATGCTAGTTTTAAAGATAGGAATGTTAGCACAAAAACTGAAGGAAAGAAGAGAGCTGCAAAATCTCTGCAAACAATGCTTAGTTCTCAGAAGTAAATCATATATATCATGCTTTTACAGGTAGTTTTAAAGAGTTAGGTGCTATACCCCCGGTTATGCTTTCCTATATAGGAAATGCTAGTTTTAAAGTTATGAATGTTAGCACAAAATCTGAAGGAAAGGAGATAGCTGCAAAATCTCTGTACTCAATGTTTAGTTCTCAGAAGCAAATCATATGTGCCAATTTGTTTCATTTAGGTTGAAAGAGTTAGCTGCTATACCTCCGATTATGCTTTCCTATGTAGGAAATGCTAGTTTAGAGATATGAATGTTAGAACAAAAACTGAAGGAAAGGAGATAGCTGCAAAATCTCTGCCCACAATGCTTACTTCTCAGAAGTAAATCACATGTACCATGCTTTTTGAGGTAGGTTTAAAGAGTTAGCTGCTATACCATCGCTTATGCTTTCCTGTAGTGTAAATGCTAGGTTAAGAGATAGGAATGTTAGCACAAAAACTGAAGGAAAAGAGATAGCTGCAAAATCTCTGCACAAAATGTTTAGTTCTCAGAATTAAATCATATGTGCCATGTTGTTTCATTTAGGTTTAAAGAGTTAGCTGCTATATCCTCGGTTATGCTTTACTATATAGGAAATGCTAGTTTTAGAGATATGAATGTTAGCATAAAAACTGAAGGAAAGGAGATAGCTGCAAAATCTCTGCACACAATGCTTATTTCTCAGAAGGAAATCACCTGTGCCATGTTGTTTCATTTTGGTTCAAATAGTTAGCGGCGAAACCCTCGGTTGTGCCTTCCTATATAGGGAAAGCTAGTTTTACATATAGGAATGTTAGCTCAAAAACTGAAGGAAAGAATGTAGCTGCAAAATCTCTGCACATAATGCTTAGTTCTCAGAAGTAAAACATATGTTCCATGCTTTTTCAGGTAGGTTTAAAGAGTTAGCTGCTATACCCCCGGTTATGCTTTCCTATATAGGAAATTCTAGTTTTAGAAATATGAATGTTAGCACAAAACCTGAAGTAAAGGAGATAGCTGCAAAATCTCTGCACACAATGCTTATTTGTCAGAAGTTATATCATATGTGCATTGTTGTTTCAATGATGTTTAAAGAGTTAGCTACTTTACACCCTGTTGTGCTTTCCTATAGTGTAAATGCTAGTTTTAGAGATAGGAATGTTAGCTCAAAAACTGAGAGAAAGGAGATAGCTCCAAAATCTCTGCACACAATGATTAATTCTCAGAAGGAAATCATATGTACCATGGTTTTTCAGGTAGGTTTAGAGAGTTAGCTGCTATAGCTCTGGTTATGCTTTCCTATAGTGTAAATGCAAATTTAAGGGATAGGAATGTTAGCACAAAAACTGAAGGAAAAGAGATAGCTGCAAAATCTCTGCTGACAATGTCTGGTTCTCAGAAGTAAATCATATTTGCCATGTTGTTTCATTTAGGTTTAAAGAGGGAGCGGCTATACCCCCGGTTATGCTTTCCTATATACGTAAGGCTAGTTTTAAAGATAGGAATGTTAGCACAAAAACTGAAGCAAAGAAGATACCTGCAAAATCTCTGCACACAATCCTTAATTCTCAGAAGTAAATCATATAAACCATCCTTTTTCAGGTAGGTTTAAAGAGTTAGCTGCTATACCCCCGGTTATGCTTTCCTATATTTGAAATGCTAGTTTTAGAGATATGAATATTGGCACAAAAACGGAAGGAAAGGTGATAGCTGCAAAATCTCTGCACACAATGTTTAGTTCTCAGAAGTAAATCATGTGTGCCATGTTGTTTCATTTAGGTTTAAAGAGTTACCTGTCATACCATCCGTTATGTTTTCCTATATAGGAAATGCTGGTTTTAGAGATATGAATGTTAGCTCAAAAACTGAATGAAAGGAGATAGCTTCAAAATCTCTGCACACAATGCTTAGTTCTTAGAAGTAAATCATATGTACCATGTTGTTTCATTTACGTTTAAAGTATTAGCTCATATACCCGCGGTTATGCTTTCCTATATAGGAAATACTAGTTTTAGAGTTATGAATGTTAGAAGAAAAACTGAAGGAAAGGAGATAACTCCAAAATCTCTGCACACAATGCTTAGTTCTCAGAAGTAAATCATATGTGCCATGTTGTTTCATTTAGGTATAAAGAGTTAGCGGCGACACCCTCGATTATGCTTTCCTATAGTGTAAGTGCAAGTTTTACAGATAGGAATGTTAGCATAAAAAGTGAAGGAAAAGAGATAGCTGAAAATCTCTGCACAAAATGTTTAGTTCTCAGAAGTAAATCATATGTGCCATGTTGTTTCATTTAGGTTTAAAGAGTTAGCTGCTATTCCCTCGGGTATGCTTTCCAATATATGAAATGTTAGTTTTAGAAATATGAATGTTAGCATAAAAACTGAAGGAAAGGAGTTACGTGCAAAATCACTGCACACAATGCTTAGTTCTCAGAAGGAAATCATATGTGCCATGTTGTTTCATTTAGGTTTAAAGAGTTAGCTGCCATACTCTCGGTTATGCTTTCCTATATAGGAAATGCTAGTTTTAGAGATATGAATTTAGCACAAAAACTGAAGGCAAGGAGATAGCTGCAAAATCTCTGCACACAATGCTTAGATCTCAGAAGTAAATCATATGTGCCATGTTATTTCATTTAGGTTTAAAGAGTTAGCGGCTACGCCCTCAGTTATTCTTTCCTATATATGAAATGCTTGCTTTACAAATAGGAATGTTAGCGCAAAAACTGAAGGAAAGAAGATAGCTGCAAAATCTCTGCACACAATGCTTAGTTCTCAGAAGTGAATCATATGTACCATGCTTTCTCAGGTAGGTTTTAAGAGTTAGCTGCAATACCCTCGGTTATGCTTCCCTATAGTGTAAAGGGTAGTTTTAGAGATAGGAAGGTTAGCACAAAAACTGAAGGAAAAGAGATAGCTGCAAAATCTCTGCACACAATGTTTAATTCTCAGAAGTAAATCATACGTGCGATGTTGTTTCATTCAGTGTTAAAGAGTTAGCTGCTATACCCCCGGTTATGCATACTATATAGGAAATACTAGTTTTAGAGGTATGAATGTTACTACAAAAACAGAAGGAAAGGAGATAGCAGCAAAATCTCGACACGCAATGCTTAGTTCTCAGAAGTAAGTCATATGTGCCATGTTGTTTCATTTAGGTTTAAAGAGTTAGCGGCTATACCCTCAGTTATGTTTTCCTATATAGGAAATTCTTGTTTTACAAATAGGAATGCTAGCACAAAAACTGAAGGAAAGAAGATACCTGCCAAACCTCTGCACACAATACTTAGTTCTCAGAAGTAAATCATATGTACCATGCTTTTTCAGATAGTTTTAAAGAGTTAGCTGCAATACCCCCTGTTATGCTTTACTGTAGTGTAAATGCTTGTTTTACAGATCGGAATATTAGCACAAAAACTGAAGGAAAGAAGATAGCTGCAAAATCTCTGCACACAATGCTTAGTTCTCAGAAGTAAATCATATGTACCATGCTTCTTCAGGTAGGTTTAAAGAGTTAGCTGCTATACCCCCGGGTATGCTTTTCTATAGTGTAAACACTAGTTTTAGAGACAGATATGTTAAAACAAAAACTGAAGGAAAAGAGATAGCTTCAAAATCTCTGCACACCATGTTTAGTTCTCAGAAGTAAATAATATGTGCCATATTATTTCATTTAGGTATAAAGAGTTAGGTGCTATACCCTTGGTTATGCTTTCCTGTATAGGAAATGATCGTTTTAGAGATGTGAATGTTAGCACAAAAACTGAAGGAAAGGCGATAGCTGAAAAATCTCTGCACACAATGCTTTGTTCTCAGAAGTAAATCATATGTGCATTGTTGTTTCATCTAGGTTGAAAGAATTGGCGGCGATACCCTCGGTTATGCGTTCCATTATAAGAAATGCTAGTTTTAAAGATAGGAATGTTAGCACAAAAAATGAAGGAAAGAAGATAGCTGCAATATCTCTGCACACAATGCTCAGTTCTCAGAAGTAAATCGTATGTAGCATGCTTTTTAAGGTAGGTATAAAGAGTTAGCTCCTATACCCTCAGTTATGCTTTCCTATATAGGAAATTCTAGTTTTAGAAATATGAATGTTAGCACATAAACTGAAGGAAAGGAGAGAGCTGCAAAATCTCGGCACTCAATGCTTAGTTCTCAGAAGTAAATCAGATGTACCATGGTTTTTCAGGTAGGTTTAAAGAGTTAGCAGCTATAGCTCTGATTATGCTTTCCTATAGTGTAAATGCAAGTTTTAGAGATAGGAATATTAGCACAAAAACGGAAGGAAAAGAGATAGCTGCAAAATCTCTGCACACAATGTTTAGTTCTCAGAAGTAAATCATATGTGCCATGTTGTTTCATTTAGGTTTAAAGAGGTAACTGCTATACCCTCGGTTATGCTTTTCTATAATGGTAATGCTAGTTTTAAAGATAGGAATGTTAGCACAAAAACTGAAGGAAAGAAGATAGCAGCAAAATCTCTACACACAATGCTTAGTACTCAGAAATAAATCATATGTACCATGCTTTCTCACGTAGGTTTAAAGAGTTAGCTTCTTTACCCCCAGTTATGCTTTCCTATATAGGAAATGCCAGTTTTAGAGATATGAATTTTAGCAAAAAAACTGAAGGAAAGGAGAGAGCTACAAAATCTCTGTGCACAACGCACAGTTCTCAGAAGTAAATCATATGTGCCATGTTGTTTCATTTAGGTTTAAAGAGTTAAGGGCTATACCCTCGGTTATGCTTTCCTATGTAGGAAATGCTAGTTTAACAGATAGGAATGGTAGAACAAAAACTGAAGGAAGAAAGATAGTTGCCAAATCTCAGCACACAATGCGTAGTTCTCAGAAGTAAATCATATGTACCATGCTTTCTCAGGTAGGTTTAAAGAGTTAGCTTCTTTACCCCCAGTTATGCTTTCCTATATAGGAAATGCTCGTTTTAGAGATATGAATGTTGGCACAGAAACTGAAGGAAAGGAGATAGCTGCAACATCTCTGCACAAAATGTTTAGTTCTCTGCGGTGGCTTGCTCAGTCGGTAGAGGTGGGGTCTGGCTGCGGACGAGGGGTCGGTCCAGCTCTGGACGAGGGGTCGGTCCCGCTTGGGACGAGGGGTCAGTCCCACTTGGGACGAGGGGTCGGTCCGGCAGCAGACGAGGGATCGGTCTCACAAGGGGTTGCGCGGTTCGGCTGACGGGGTCGCCCGGCGAAGCCGGCGACGAAGGGGTCGCCCGGAGAAGCCGGCGACGAACTGGGGACAAGGGAGGCCAGGCCCTTGTCGGGGGCTCTCAGGACTGGAGGGCGCACGGCAGAAGAACTACCGCGGAGACAAGGTAAACACGCAAGTCCACTTTACTGAGGGAGAGGCAACAGTTTTATAGGGGCTGGGGAAGGCTGATTGGTCGAAGCCACGCCCTGTTCTGATTGGTTGCCGGTGAAAGGTCAGTGGGCGGTACTGGACGGGGGAGGGGTGGTGGTTAGAGATTGGCTGTCGCTGTTGCTGGGGGAAGGGGCAGGGTTTAGGGATTGGTGGCTGCTGTTGCTGGGGTGGAGGGCAGACTTGAGTTTCCCGCCCACGCCTGGCTGTTGCTGCTGTCGGGGGAAGGGAAAAGGGCGGGCTGGATTTTTCCGCCCACACCTGGCTGTTGCTGCTGTCGGGGGAGGGGAAAAGGGCAGACTGGAATTTTCTGCCCTGCGCCTGCGCAGGGAGAAAGAAGGCATCGTGTGGCGCCATCCGGGAGGAGGGGTGGCCGCGGAAGCATGGCTGCCGAGAAGGGGAGACCCGAGGGCACTCTGCGCCCATGCCGAGCTCCCTTCAGGGGTGGCGGTGAGTCCGACCAGCCACCCTATTATGGGGGCAGCGGCTTGGCCTACCGCGGCCGCTCCCCCGCCAGGCCAGCAAACCACGCTTCAGCCCGAGGGGTGACCGCAGTTCTCAGAAATAAATCATATCTGCCATGTTGTTTCATTTAGATTTAAAGAGTGACCTGCTATACCCTCCTTTATGCTTTCATATATAGGAAATGCTAGTATTAGAGATATGAATGTTAGCACAAAACTGAAGGAAAGGAGACAGCTGCAAAATCTCTGCACACAATGCTTAGTTCTCAGAAGTAAATTTTATGCACCATGATTTTTCAGGTAGGTTGCAAGAGTTAGCTACTATACCTCCGGTTATGCTTTCATAGAATGTAAATGCTGCTTTTACAGAAATGAATGTTAGCACAAAAACTGAAGGAAAAAAGATAGCTGCAAAATCTCTGCACACAATGCTTAGTTCTCAGAAGAAAATCATATGTGCCATGTTGTTTCTTTTAGGTTTACAGAGTTAGCTGCTATACCCCAGGGTATTCTTCCGTATATTGTAAATGCTAGTTTTAGAGATAGGAATATTAGCACAAAAACTGAAGGAAAAGAGATAGCTGCAAAATCTCTGCACCAATGTTTAGTTCTCAGAAGTAAATCATATGTGCCATTTTGTATCATTTAAGTTTAAAGAGTTAGCTGCTATAACCTCGGTTATGCTTTCCTATACTGGAAATGCTAGTTTTAGGTATATGAATGTTAGGATAAAAACTGAAGTAAATGAGAGAGCGGCAAAATCATTGCACACAATGCTTAGTTCTCAGAAGTAAATCATGTCTGCCATGTTGTTTCATTTTGGTTTAAATTGTTAGCGGCGATACCTTCGGTTATGCTTTCCTAATAGGAAATGCTAGTTTTACAGATAGGAATGTTAGCACAAAACCTGAAGGAAAGAAGATAGCTGCAAAATCTCTGCACACAATGCTTAGTTCTCAGAAGTAAATCATATGTTCCATGCTTTTTCAGGTAGGTTTAAAGAGGTAGCTGCTATACCCCCGGTTATACTTTCCTATAAAGAAATGCTAATTTTAGATATATGAATGTTAGCCCAAAAACTGAAGGAAAGGAGATAGCTACGAAATCTCTATACACAATGTTTCATTCTCAGAAGTAAATCATATGTGCAATGTTGTTTCATTTAGGTTTAAAGAGTTAGCTGCTATACCCTCGGTTATGCTTTCCCATATAGGAAATGCAAGTTTTAGAGATATCAATGTTAGCATAAAAACTGTAGGAAAGGAGATAGCTGCAAAATCTCTGCACATAATGCTTTGTTCTCAGAAGTAAATAATATGTGCCAGGTTGTTTCATTTAGGTTTAAAGAGTTAGCTGCTATACCCTGGGTTATGCTTTCCTATATAGGAAATGCAAGTATTAGAGATATGAATGTTAGCACAAAAACTGAAGGAAAGGAGATAGCTGCAAAATCTCTGCACACAGTGCTTAGTTCTCAGAAGTAAATCTTATGTGCCATATTGTTTCATTTAGGTTTAAAGAGTTAACTGCTATACCCACGGTTATGCTATCCTATATTGTAAATGCTCGTTTTAGATATATGAATGTTAGCACAAAACCTGAAGGAAAGTAGATAGGTGCAAAATCTCTGCACACAATGCATAGTTCTCAGTAGTAAATCATATGTACCATGGTTTTTCAGGTATGTTTAAAGAGTTAGCTGCTATAGCCCTGGTTATGCTTTCCTATTGTGTAAATGCAAGTTTTAGACATAGGAATGTTAGCAAAAAAAACTGAAGGAAAAGAGATAACTGCAAAATCTCTGCACACAATGTTTAGTTCTGAGAAGTAAACCCTATGTGCCCTGTTGTTTCATTAAGGTTTAAAGAGTTAGCTGCTATACCCTCAGTTATGCTTTCCTTTATAGGAAATGCTAGTTTTAATGATAGGAATGTTAGCACAAAAACTGAAGGAAAGAAGATAGCTGCAAAATCTCAGCACACAATGCTTAGTTCTCAGAAGTAAATCATATGTGCCGTGTTGTTATATTTAGGATTAAAGAGTTAGCGGCGATACCCTCGGTTATGGTTTCCTATATAGGAAATGCTAGTTTTACAGATAAGAATATTAGCACAAAAACTGAGGGAAAGAAAATAGCTGCAAAATCTCTGCACACAATGCTTAGTTTTCAGAAGTAAATCGTATGTACCATGCTTTTTCAGGTAGGTTTAAAGAGTTAGCTCCCATACCCCAGTTTATGCTTTCCTATATAGGAAATTCTAGTTTTAGAAAAATGAATGTTAGCACAAAAACTGAAGGAAAAGAGATAGCTGCAAAATCTCTGCACAAAATGTTTAGTTCTCAGAAGTAAAACATATGTACCATGCTATTTCAGGTAGGTTTAAAGTGTTAGCTGCTATACACCTGGTTATGCTTTCCTTTAGTGTAAATGACAGTTTTTGAGTTATGAATGTTAGTAAAAAAACTGAAGGAAAGGAGATAGCTGCAAAATCTCTGCACACAATGCATACTTCTCAGAAGTAAATCGGACATACCATGCTTTTTCAGGTAGGTTTAAAGAGTTAGCTCCTATACCCCCGGTTATGCTTTCCTATATAGGAAATTCTAGTTCGAGAAATATGAATGTTAGCTCAAAAACTGAAGGAAAGGAGATAGCTGCAAAATCTCTGCACACAACGCTTAGTTCTCAGAAGTAAATCATATGTGCGATGTTGTTTCATTTAGGTTTAAAGATTTAGTGGCTATACCTTCGGTTATGCTTTCCTATATAGGAAATGCTAGTTTTACAGATAGGAATGTTAGCACAAAAACTGAAGGAAAGAAGATAGCTGCAAAATGTCTGCACACAAGGTTAGTTCTCAGAAGTAAAGCATATGTACCATGCTTTTTTAGGTAGGTTTAAAGTGTTAGCAGCTATACACTCGGTTATGCTTTCCTATAGTGTAAATGCTTGTTTTAGAGATAGGAATGTTACCACAAAAACTGAAGGAAAGAGAAAGCTACACAATCTCTGCATACAATGTTTAGTTCTCATAAATAAATCATATGTACCATGCTTTTTCAGGTACGTTTAAAGAGTTAGCTGCTATCGCCCCCGGTTATGCTTTCCTCTACTATAAATGCCAGTTTTACAGATAGGAATGTTAGCACAACAACTGAAGGAAAGGAAATAGCTGCAAAATCTCTGCACACATTGCTTACTTCTCAGAAGCAAATCATATGTACCATGCTTTTTCGGGTAGGTTTGAAGTGTAAACTGGTATACCCACGGTTAAGCTTTCCTATAGTGTAAATGCTAGTTTTAGAGATAGGAATGCTAGCACAAAAACTGAAGGAAAATAGAGAGCTGCGAAATCTCTGCACAAAATGTTTAGGTCTCAGAAATAAATCATATGTGACATGTTGTTTCATTTAGGTTTAAAGTGTTATCGGCTATACCCTCGGGTATGCTTTTCTACAAAGGAAATGCTTTTTTTACAGATAGGAATGTTAGCACAAAAAGAGAAAGAAAGACGAAAGCTCCAAAATCTCTGCACTCAATGCTTAGTTCTCAAAAGTAAATCACTTGTACCATACGTTTTCTGGTAGGTTTAAAGAGTTAGCTGCTATTCCCCTGGTTATGCTTTCCTATAGTGTAAAGGCAAGTTTTAGAGTTAGGAATATTAGCAAAAAAACTGAAGGAAGAGAGATAGCTGTAAAATCTCTGCACACAATGTTTAGTTCTCAAAAGTAAATCATATGTGCCATGTTGTTTCTTTTAGGTTTACAGAGTTAGCTGCTATACCCCCGGGTATTCTTCCGTATATTGTAAATGCTAGTTTCAGAGATAGGAATATTAGCACAAACACTGAAGGAAAAGAGATAGCTGCAAAATCTCTGCACCAATGTTTAGTTCTCAGAAGTAAATCATATGTGCCATTTTGTATCATTTAAGTTTAAAGAGTTAGCTGCTATAAACTCGGTTATGCTTTCCGATACAGGAAATGCTAGTTTTAGGTATATGAATGTTAGCATAAAAACTGAAGTAAAGGAGAGAGCTGCAAAATCATTGCACACAATGCTTAGTTCTCAGAAGTAAATCATGTCTGCCATGTTGTTTCATTTTGGTTTAAATTGTTAGCGGCGATACCTTCAGTTATGCATTCCTAATAGGAAATGCTAGTTTTACAGATAGGAATGTTAGCACAAAACCTGAAGGAAAGAAGATAGCTGCAAAATCTCTGCACACAATGCTTACTTCTGAGAAGTAATTCATATGTTCCATGCTTTTTCAGGTAGGTTTAAAGAGTTAGCTGCTCTACCCCCGGTTATACTTTCCTATAAAGAAATGTTAGTTTAAGAGATATGAATGTTAGCACAAAAACTGAAGGAAAGGAGATAGCTGCAAAATCTCTATACACAATGTTTAGTTCTCAGAAGTAAATCATATGTGCAATGTTGTTTCATTTAGGTTTAAAGAGTTAGCTGCTATACCCTCGGTTATGCTTTCCTATATAGGAAATGCAAGTTTTAGAGATATCAATGTTAGCATAAAAACTGAAGGAAAGGAGATAGATGCAAAATCTCTGCACATAATGCTTTGTTCTCAGAAGTAAATAATATGTGCCAGGTTGTTTCATTTAGGTTTAAAGAGTTAGCTGCTATACCCTCGGTTATGCTTTCCTATATAGGAAATGCTAGTTTTAGAGATATGAATGTAAGCACAAAAACTGAAGGAAAGGAGATAGCTGCAAAATCTCTGCACACAGTGCTTAGTTCTCAGAAGTAAATCATATGTGCCATATTGTTTCATTTAGGTTTAAAGAGTTAACTGCTATACCCACGGTTATGCTTTCCTATATTGGAAATGCTCGTTTTAGATATATGAATGTTAGCACAAAACCTGAAGGAAAGTAGATAGGTGCAAAATCCCTGCACAAAATGCATAGTTCTCAGTAGTAAATCATATGTGCCATGTTGTTTCATTTAGGTTTAACCAGTTAGCAGCTATACCCTCGGTTATGCTTCCCTATATAGGAAATGGTAGTTTTACAGATAGGAATGTTAGCACAAAAACTGAAGGAAAGAAGATAGCTGCAAAATCTCTGCACACAATGGTGAGTTCTCAGATGTAAATCATATGTACCATACTTTTTCTGGTAGGTTTAATGAGTTAGCTACTATACCCGCGGTTATGCTTTCTTATGGTATAAATGCTAGTTTTAGGGATATGAATATTATCACAAAATCTGAAGGAAAAGAGATAGCTGAAAAATCTCTGCACACAATGTTTACTTCTCAGAAGTAAATCATATGGGCCATATTGTTTCATTTAGGTTTAAAGAGTTAGCTGCTATACCCTCGGTTATGCTTTCCTTTATATGAAATGCTAGTTTTAGAGATATGAATGTTACCATAAAAACTGAAGGAAAGCGGATAGCCTCAAAATCTCTGCACAATGCTTAGTTCTCAGAAATAAATCATATGTGCCATGTTGTTTCATTTAGGTTTAAAGAGTTAGCGGCTGTACCCTCGGTTATGCTTCCCTATATAGGAAATACCAGTTTTACAGATAGGAATGTTAGCACAAAAACTGAAGGAAAGGAGATAGCTGCAAAATCTCTGCACACAATTCTTAGTTCTCTGAAGTAAATCATATGTCCCATGCTTTTTCAGGTAGGGTTAAAGTTTTAGCTGCTCTACTACCGGTTGTGATTTCCTATTGTGTAAATGCTGGTTTTAGAGATAGGAATGTTAACACAAAAACTGAATTAAAAGAGATAGCTGCAAAATCTCTGCACACAATGTTTAGTTCTCAGAAGTAAATCATATGTGCCATGTTATTTCATTTATCTTTAAAGAGTTAGCGGCTATACCCTCGGTTATGGTTTCCTATATAGGAAATGCTAGTTTTAGAGATAGGAATGTTAGCACACAAACTGAAGGAAAGGAGATAGCTGCAATATCTCTGCCCAAAATGCTTAGTTCTTAGAAGTAAATCATATGTGCATTTTTGTTTCATTTAGGTTTAAAGAGTTAGCGGCGAAACCCTCGGTTATGATTTCCTAAAATGTAAATGCTAGTTTAACAGATAGGAATCTTAGCACAAAAACTGAAGGAAAGAAGATAGCTGCAAAATCTCTGCACACACTGCTTAGTTCTCAGAAGTAAATCACATATACCATGCTTTTTCAGGTAGGTTTAAAGAGTTAGGTGCTATACCCCCGGTTATACTTTCCTATAGTGTAAATGCTACTTTTAGAGATAGTTATGTTAGCTCAAAAAGTGAAAGAAAGGAGATAGCTGCAAAATCTCTGCACACAATGCTTAGTTCTCAGAAGTAAATCATATGTTCCATGGTTTTTCAGGTAGGTTTAAAGAATTAGCTGCTATACTTCTGGTTATGCTTTCCTATAGTGTAAATGCAAGTTTTAGAGATAGGAATGTTAGCAGAAAACTCAAGGAAAAGAGATAGCTGCAAAATCTCTGCACACAATGTTTAGTTCTCAGAAGTAAATCATTTGTGCCATGTTGTTTCAATTATGTTTAAAGAGGTAGCTGCTATACCCTCGGTTATACTTTCCTATACAGGTAATGCTAGTTTTACTGATAGGAATGTTAGTACAAAAACTGAAGGAAAGAAGATAGCTGCAAAATCTATGCACACAATGCTTAGATCTGAGAAGTAAATCATAAGTACCATGCTTTCTCAGGTAGGTTTAAAGAGTTAGCTGCTATACCCCCCGTTATGCTTTCTTATATATGAAATGCTAGTTTTAGAGATATGAATGTTGGCACAAAAACTGAAGGAAAGGAGACAGCTACAAAATCTCTGCACACAACGCTCCGTTCTTAGATGTAAATCATATGTGCCATGTTGTTTCATTTATGTTTAAAGAGTTAAGGGTTATACCCTCAGTTATGCTTTCCTATGTAGGAAATGCTAGTTTTACAGAAGGAATGTTAGCACAAAAACTGAAGAAAAGGAGATAGCTGCAAAATCTCTGCTCACAATGCTTAGTTCTCAGAAGTAAATCACATGTGCCATGTTGTTTCATTTTGGTTTAAATAGTTAGCGGCGATACGCTCGGTTATGTTTTCCTATATAGGAAATTCTAGTTTTACAGATAGGAATGTTAGCGCAAAACCTGAAGGAAAGAAGATAGCTGCAATATATCTGCACACAATGCTTTGTTCTCAGAAGTAATTCATATGTACCATGCTTTTTCAGGTAGGTTTAAAGAGTTAGCTGATATACCCCCGATTATGTTTTCCTATAGTGTAAATGCTAGTTTTAGAGATAGGAATGTGAGCACAAAAACTGAAGGAAAAGAGATACCTGCCAAATCTCTGCACAGAAAGCTAAGTTCTCAGAATTAAATCATATGTACCAAACTTTTTCAGGTAGGTTTAAAGAGTTAGCTGCGATACCCCCGGTTATGCATTCCTATATAGGAAATGCTAGTTTTAGAGATATGAATGTTAGCACAAAAACTGAAGGAAAGAAGACAGCTGCAAAATCTCTGCACACAAAGCTTAGTTCTCAGAAGTAAATCATATGTACCATGCTTTTTCAGGTAGGTTTAAAGAGTTAGGTGCTATACCCCCGGTTATGCTTTCCTATATAGGAAATGCTAGTTTAGAGTTATGAATGTTAGCACAAAATCTGAAGGAAAGGAGATAGCTGCAAAATCTCTGTACACAATGTTTAGTTCTCAGAAGCAAATCATATGTGCCAATTTGTTTCATTTTTGTTGAAATAGTTAGCACTATACCTCCGATTGTGCTTTCCTATGTAGGAAATGCTAGTTTTAGAGATATGAATGTTAGCACAAAAACTGAAGGAAAGGAGATAGCTGCAAAATCTCTGCACACAATGTTTAGTTCTCAGAAGTAAATTGTATGTGTCCTGTTGTTTCATTTAGGTTTAAAAATTTAGCGGCTATAACCTCGGTTATTCTTCCCTATATAGGAAATGCTAATTTTGCGGATAGGAATGTTAGCACACAAACTGAAGGAAAGAAGATAGCTCCAAAATCTCTGCACACAATGCTTTGTTTCAAAGTAAATCATATGTACCATACTTTTCCAGGTAGGTTTAAAGAGTAAGCTGCTATACACCCGGTTATGCTTTCCTATATATGAAATGCAAGTTTTACAGATAGGAATGTTAGCACAAAAAAACTGAAGGAAAGAATATAGCTGCAAAATCTCTGCACACAATGTTTAGTTCTCAGAAGTAAATCATATGTGCCTTGTTGTTTCATTTAGCTTTAAAGATTTAGCTGCTATACCCTCGGTTATGCTTTCCTATATAGGAAATGCTAGTTTTAGAGATATGAATGTTAGCACAAAAACTGAAGGAAAAGAGATAGCTTCAAATTCTCTGCACACAGGGGGAAATGGAAAGGAGAAATGAGTTTATATGTCTACGAGATTCTAAAAAAGAGTCTGGAGGCTGGCAGAAGGATTGCCCTCATGCACAACTGAGCAGAGTCAGAGAGACAGATAAAGCAGATACAACCCCCAGATATTGGTTCCTCTGAGGGCTAAAGAGACCCATGGGAGTTATGGTCATGGCCGATGGGGTTAACTACCAGGGCAGATGGCCCCTCTTTGGAAATGGTGTTTATGTGTGATGAATTTGGACTCAGATGGGATCTCCCTTCATAAGACTTTCATGCTAATGTGCTGGAGGTGCAGTTAATGTTGGGGTTTAAGATATATTTAGGGGATTTGAATCTCTGGACTGACAATGTGATCGACAGGTCCTGAGCCTCAGCAGACTCCAGCACCTACAATCTGATCTATTGGACTTACCACACTCAGCTAAAATGGAGTTGAAGAAGGACAACCACCACACCATGGAGCCTAGAGTGGTTACAACTGAAAATGGGAGGATTGCATCCAGCATCCATGTGGAATCTGAGCCTCCTGTTGACATAGAGGTGCAATGGACACAACCAATCCAATGTCCACATAGAAAAGGTGGCATTGGATTGGGAAAAGTGGACATGGTGGGCGATGGGTATGGGGAAAGGCAGGAAGAGATGAGAGGTGGAGGCGTCTTTGGGACATGGAGCTGCCCTGGATGGTGCTTCAGAGGCAATCACCGGACATTGAAAATCCTCACAGGGCCCACTGGATGGAATGGAGGAGACTATGGGCCATGATGTGAACCATTGTCTATGAGGTGCAGAGGTGCCCAAAGATGTACTTACCAAATTCAATGGATGTGTCATGATGATGGGAACGAGTGTTGTTTGGGGGGAGGGGGAAGTGGGGGGTGGGGTTGAATGGGACCTCAAATATATATTTTTAATGTAATATTATTACACAGTCAATAAAAAAGAATTCTCTGCACACAATGCTTACTTCTCAGAAGTAAATCATATGTACCATGCTTTTTCAGGTAGGTTTTAAGAGTTAGCTGCTCTACCCGCAGTTGTGCTTGCCTATAGTGTAAATGCTAGTTTTAGAGATAGGAATGTTAGACCAAAATCTGAAGGAAAAGAGATGGCTCCAAATTTCTGCACACAATGTTTAGTTCTCAGAAGTAAATCATATGTGCCATGTTGTTTCATTTAGGTTTAAAGAGTTAGCTGATATACCCTCGGTTATGCATTACTATATAGGAAATGTAAGTTCTAGAGATATGAATGTTAGCATAAAAATTGAAGTAAAGGAGGTAGCTGCAAAATCTCTGCACACAATGCTTAATTCTCAGAAGTAAATCACATGTGCCATGTTGTTTCATTTTCGTTTAAACAGTTTGCGGCGACACCCTCGGTTATGCTTTCCTACTTTCGGAAATACTAGTTTTACAGATAGGAACGTTAGCACAAAAACTGAAGGAAAGAAGATAGCTGCAAAATCTCTGCACACAATGCCTAGTTCTCAGAAGTAAATCATACGTACCATGCTTTTTCAGGTAGGTTTCTAGTGTAAGCTGCTATACCCCCGCTTATACTTTCCTATATAGGAAATTCTAGTTTTGGAGATATGAATGTTAGCACAAAAACTGAAGGAAAGGAGATAGCTGCAGCCCTCTGCACACAATGTTTAGTTCCCAGAAGAAAATAATATGTGCCATGTTGTTTCATTTTGGTTTGAAGAGTTAGCTGCTATACCCACGGTTATGCTTTCCTATATAGGAAATGCTACTTTTAGAGATAGGAATGTTAGCAGAAAAACTCAAGGAAAGAAGATAGCTGCTAAATCTCTGCACACAATGCTTAGTTCTCAGAAGTAAATCATACGTGCCATGTTTTTCATTTAGGTTTAAATAGTTAGCTGCTACACCCTCGGTTATGCTTTCCTGTATAGGAAATGCTTGTTTTAAAAATAGGAATGCTAGCACAAAAACTGAAGGAAAGAGGATAGCTCTAAAATCTCTGCACACAATGCTTAGTTCTCTGAAGTAAATCATATGTACCATTCTTTTTCAGGTAGGTTTAACGAGTTAGCTGTTATACCCCCGGTTAGGATTTCCTATAGTATAATTGCTAGTTTTAGAGATAGGAATGTTAGCACAAAAACTGAAGGAAAAGAAATAGCTGCAAAATCTCTGCACACAAAGTTAAGTTCTCAGAAGTAAATCATATGTGCCATGCTGTTTCATTTAGGTTTAAAGAGTTAGCTGCTATACCCTCGGTTATGCTTTCCTATATAGGAAATACTAGTTTTAGAGATATGAATGTTAAAATAAAAACTGAAGGAAAGAAGATAGCTGCAAAATCTCGGCACACAATGCTTACTTCTCAGAAGTAAATCATATGTGCCATGTTGTTTCATTTAGGTTTAAAGAGTTAGCGGCTATACCCTCGGTTATGCTTTCCTATATACCAAATGCTAGTTTTACAGATAGGAATGTTAGCACAAAAACTGAAGGAAATAAGATAGCTGCAAAATCTCTACACACAATGATTAATTCTCAGAAGTAAATCATATGTGCCATGTTGTTTCATTTAGGTTTAAAGCGTTAGCTGCTATACCCACGGTTATGCTTTCCTAAATAGGAAATGCTAGATTTAGAGATATGAATGTTATCCTAAAAATTGAAGGAAAGGAAATAGCTGCAAAATCTTCACACAATGTTTAGTTCTCAGAAGGAAATATTCTGTGCCATGTTCTCTCATTTAGGTTTAAAGAGTTAGCTGCTATGCCCTCGGTCATGCTTTCCTATATATGAAAGGCTAGTTTTAGAGATATGAATGTTAGCATAAAAACTGAAGGAAAGGAGATAAGTGCAAAATCTCTGCACACTAGGTTTAGTTCTCAGAAGTATATCATATGTGCCATTTTGTTTCATTTAGGTATAAAGTCCTAGCTGCTATACCCTCGGTTATGCTTTCCTATATAGGAAGTGCTAGTTTTAGAGTCATTAATGTTAGCACAAAAACTGAAGGAAAGGAGATAGCTGCAAAACCTCTGCACACAATGCTTAGATCTCAGAAGTAAATCAGAGGTACCATGCTTTTTCAGGTAGGTGTAAAGAGTTAGCTGCTATACCCCTGGTCATACTTCGCTATAGTGTAAAGGATAGTTTTACAGATAGGAATGTAAGCACAAAAACTGAAGGAAAAGAGATAGCTGCAAAATCTCTGCACGGAATGTTTAGTTCTCAGAAGCAAATCATATATGCCATGTTGTTTCATTTAGCTTTAAAGACTTAGCTGCTATACCATCAGTCATGCTTTCCTATATAGGAAATGCTAGTTTTAGAGATATGAATGGTAGTACAAAAACTGAAGGAAAGGAGATAGCTCCAAAATCTCTGCACACAATGCTTAGTTCTCAGAAGTAAATCATATGTGCCATAATGTTTCATTTAGGTTTAAAGAGTTAGGTGCTATACCCTCGGTTATGCTTTCCTATATAGGAAATGCTAGTTTTAGCGATACGAATGTTAGAACAAACACTGAAGGAAAGGAGATAGCTGCAAAATCTCTGCACACTATGCTTAGTTCTCAGAAGAAAATCATATGTGCCATGTTGTTTCATTTAGGTTTAAAGAGTTAGGTGATATACCCTCGGTTATGATTTCCTGTGTAGGAAGTGCTAGTTCTGGAGATACGAATGTTAGCACAAAACCTGAAGGAAAGGAGATAGCTGCAAAATCTCTGCACACAATGCTTAGTTCTCAGAAGTAAATCATATGTGCCATGTTGTTTCATTTAGGTTTACAGAGTTAGGTACTATACCCGCGGTAATGCTTTCCTGTAGTGTAAATGCTAGTTTTAGAAATAGGAATATTAGCAAAAACATGAAGGAAAGGAGATAGCTGCAAAATCTCTAGACACAATGCTTAGTTCTCAGAAGTAAATCATATGTGCCATGTTGTTTCATTTAAGTTTAAATAGTTAGGTGCTATACCCTCGTTTATGCTTTCCTATATAGGAAATATTAGTTTTAGAGATACGAATGTTAGCAGGAAAAGTGAAGGAAAGGAGAAAGCTGCAAAATCTCTGCAGACAATGCTTAGTTTTCAGAAGTAAATCATATGTGCCATGTTGTTTCATTTAGGTTTAAAGAGTTAGGTGCTATACCCGCGGTAATGCTATCCTATAGTGTAAATGCTAGTTTCAGACATAGGAATGGTAGCGCAAAAACTGAAGGAAAGGAGATAGCTGCAAACTCTGTGCACACAATGCTTAGTTCGCAGAAGTAAATCATATGTGCCATGTTGTTTCATTTAGGTTTAAAGAGTTCGGTGCTATACCCGCGGTAATGCTATCCTATAGTGTAAATGCTAGTTTCAGATATAGGTTTGTTAGCACAAAAACTAAAGGAAAGGAGATAGCTGCAAAATCTCTGCACACAATGTTTAGATCTCAGAAGTAAATCATATGTGCCATGTTGTTTCATTTAGGTTTAAAGAATTAGGTGCTATACCCACGGTAATGCTTTCCTATATAGGAAATGCTAATTTTAGAGATACGAATGTTAGCAAAAAAACTGAAGGAAAGGAGATAGCTGCAAAATCTCTGCACACAATGCTTAGTTCTCCGACGTAAATCATATGTGCCATGTTGTTTTATTTAGGTTTAAAGAGTTAGGTGCTATACCCTTGGTTATGCTTTCGTGTACAGGAAATGCTAGTTCTGGAGATACGAATGTTAGCACAAAAACTGAAGGAAAGGAGATAGCTGCAAAATCTCTGCACACAATGCTTAGTTCTCAGAAGTAAATGATATGTGCCATGTTGTTTCATTTAGGTTTAAAGAATTAGGTGCTATACCCGCGGTAATGCTATACTATAGTGTAAATGCTAGTTTCAGATATAGGAATGTTAGCACAAAAACTGAAGGAAAGGAGATAGTTGCAAAATCTCTACACACAATGCTTAGTTCTCAGAAGTAAATCATATGTGCCATGTTGTTTCATTTAGGTTTAAAGAGTGAAGGGCTATAAACTCTGTGATGCTTTCCCATATAGGAAATGCTATTTTTAGAGATACGAATGTTAGCACAAAAACTGAAGGAAAGGAGAAAGCAGCAAAATCTCTGCACACAATGCTTAGTTCTCAGAAGTAAATGATATGTTCCATGTTGTTTCATTTAGGTTTAAAGAGTTAGGTGCTAAACTCGCGGTAATGCTATCCTATAGTGTAAATGCTAGTTTCAGATATAGGAATGTTAGCACAAAAACTGAAGGAAAGGAGATAGCTCCAAAATCTCTGCACACAATGCTTAGATCTCAGAAGTAAATCATATGTGCCATGTTGTTTCATTTAGGTTTAAAGAGTTAGGTGCTATACCCTCGGTTATACTTTCCTGTATAGGAAATGCTTGTTTTGGAGATACGAATGTTAGCAAAAAAACTCAAGGAAAGGAGGTAGCTGCAAAATCTTTGCATACAATGCTTAGTTCTCAGAAGTAAATCATATGTGCCATGTTGTTTAATTTCGGTTTAAAGAATTATGTGCTATACCCGCGGTAATGCTTTCCTATAGCGTAAATGCTAGTTTTAGATATAGGAATGATAGCACAAAAACTGAATGAAAGGAGATAGCTGCAAAATCTCTGCACACAATGCTTAGTTCTCAGATGTAAATCTTATGTGCCATGTTGTTTCATTTAGGTTTAAAGAGTTAGGTGCTGTACCCACGGTAATGCTTTCCTATATAGGAAATGATAGTTTTAGAGATACGAATGTTAGCACAAAAACTGAAGGAAAGGAGATAGCTGCAAAATATCTACACAATACTTAGGTCTCAGAAGTAAATCATATGTGCCATGTGGTTTAATTTAGTTTCAAAGAGTTAGGTGCTATACCCTCGATTATGCCTTCCTATATAGAAAATGCTAGATTTAGAGATACAAATGTTAGCACAAAAACTGAAGGAAAGGTGATAGCTGCAAAATCTCTGCACACAATGCTTTGTTCTCAGAAGTAAATCATATGTGCCATGTTGTTTCATTTAGGTATAAAGAGTTAGGTGCTATACCCTCGGTTATGCTTTCGTGTACAGGAAATGCTAGTTGTGGAGATACGAATGTTAGCACAAAAACTGAAGGAAAGGAGATAGCTGCAAAATCTCTGCACACAATGCTTAGTTCTCAGAAGTAAATGATATGTGCCATGTTGTTTCATTTAGGTTTAAAGAGTTAGGTGCTATACCCGCGGTAATGCTATTCTATAGTGTAAATGGTAGTTTCAGATATAGGAATGTTAGCACAAAAACTGAAGGAAAGGAGATAGCTGCAAAATCTCTGCACACAATGCTTAGTTCTCAGAAGTAAATCATATATGCCATGTTGTTTCATTTAGGTTTAAAGAGTTAGGGGCTATAAACTCTGTGAAGCTTTCCTATATAGGAAATGCTATTTTTAGAGATACGAATGTTAGCACAAAAACTGAAGGAAAGGAGAAAGCAGCAAAATCTCTGCACACAATGCTTAATTCTCAGAAGTAAATGATATGTTCCATGTTGTTTCATTTAGGTTTAAAGAGTTAGGTGCTAAACCCGTGGTAATGCTATCCTATAGTGTAAATGCTAGTTTCAGATATAGGAATGTTAGCACAAAAACTGAAGGAAAGGAGATAGCTCCAAAATCTCTGCACACAATGCTTAGTTCTCAGATGTAAATCTTATGTGCCATGTTGTTTCATTTAGGTTTAAAGAGTTAGGTGCTGTACCTACGGAAATGCTTTCCTATATAGGAAATGCTAGTTTTGGAGATACGAATGTTAGCACAAAAACTGAAGGAAAGGAGATAGCTGCAAAATGTCTGCACACAATGCTTAGGTCTCAGAAGTAAATCATATGTGCCATGTGGTTTAATTTAGTTTCAAAGAGTTAGGTGCTATACCCTCGATTATGCCTTCCTATATAGAAAATGCTAGATTTAGAGATACAAATGTTAGCACAAAAACTGAAGGAAAGGTGATAGCTGCAAAATCTCTGCACACAATGCTTTGTTCTCAGAAGTAAATCATATGTGCCATGTTGTTTCATTTAGGTTTATGGAGTTAGGTGCTATGCCTGCGTTATTGCTTTCCTATACTGTCAATGCTTGTTTTAGACATAGGAATGTTAGCACAAAAAATGAAGGAAAGGAGATAACTGCAAAATCTCTGCAAACAATGCTTAGGTCTCAGAAGTAAATCATATGTGCCATGTTGTTTCATTTAGGTTTAAAGAGTTAGTTGCTATACTCCCAGTTATGCTATCCTATAGTGTAAATGCTAGTTTCAGAGGTAGGAATGTTAGCACAAAAACTGAAGGAAAGGAGATATCTGCAAAATCTCTGCACACAATGCTTAGTTCTTAGAAGTAAATCATATGTACCATGTTGTTTCATTTAGGTTCAAAGAGTTAGGTGCTATACCCTCGGTTATGCTTTCCTACATAGGAAATACTAGTTTTAGAGATACGAATGTTAGCACAAAAACTGAAGGAAAGGAGATAGCTGCAAAATCTCTGCGCACAATGCTTAGTTCTCAGAAGTAAATCATATGTGCCTTGTTGTTTCATTTTGGTTAAGAGTTAGGTGCTATACCTGCGTTCATGCTTTCATAGGTTGTAAATGCTAGTTTTAGACATAGGATTGTTAGCACAAAAACTGAAGGAGAGGAGATAGCTGCAAAATCTCTACACACAATGCTTAGTTCTCAGAAGTAAATCATATGTGCCATGTTGTTTCATTTAGGTTTAAAGAGTTAGGTGCTATACCCTCGATTATGCTATCCTATAGTGTAAATGCAAGTTTCAGATGTAGGAATGTTAGCACAAAAACAGAAGGAAAGGAGATAGCTGCAAAATCTCTGCACACAAAGCTTAGTTCTCAGAAGTAATTCACATGTGCCATGTTGTTTCATTTAGGTTTAAAGAGTTTGGTGATATACCCTCGGTGAGGCTTTCCTATATAGGAAATGCTAGTTTTAGAGATACGAAAATTAGCACAAAAACTGAAAGAAAGGAGATATCTGCAAAATCTCTGCACAAAATGCTTAGTTCTTAGAAGTAAATCATATGTACCATGTTGTTTCATTTAGGTTTAAAGAGTTAGGTGCTATACCCTCGGTTATGCTTTCCTATGTAGGAAATACTAGTTTTATAGATACGAATGTTAGCACAAAAACTGAAGGAAAGGAGATAGCTAGAAAATCTCTGCACACAATGGTTAGTTCTCAGAAGTAAATCATATGTGCCATGTAGTTTCATTTAGTTTTAAAGGGTTAGGTGCTATACCCTCGGTTATGCTTTCCTATACTGGAAATGCTAGTTTTAGAGATACGAATGTCAGCACAAAAACTGAAGGAAAGGTGATAGCTGCAAAATCTCTGCACACAATGCTTAGATCTCAGAAGTAAATCATATGTGCCATGTTGTTTCATTTAGGTTTAAAGAGTTAGGTGCTATGCCCTCCATGATGCTTTCCTTTATAGGAAATGCTAGTTTTAGGGATACGAATGTTAGCACAATAACTGAAGGAAAGGAGATAGCTGCAAAATCTGTGCACAAAATGCTTAGTTCTCAGAAGTAAATCATATGTGCCATGTTGTTTCATTAAGTTTAAAGAGTTAGGTGCTATACCCTCGGTTATGCTTACCTGTATGGGAAATGCTATTTCTATAGATACGAATGTTAGCACAAAAACTGAAGGAAAGGAGATAGCTCCAAAATCTCTGCACAGAGTGCTTAGTTCTCAGAAGTAAATCATATGTGCCATGTTGTTTCATTTAGGTTTAAAGAGTTAGGTGCCATGCCCTCGGTAATGCGTTCCTCTATAGGAAAGGCTAGTTCTGGAGATACGAATCATAGCACAAAAACTGAAGGAAAGGAGATAGCTGCAAAATCTCTGCACACAATGCTTAGTTCTCAGAAGTATATCATATGTGCCATGTTGTTAAATTTAGGTTTAAAGAGTTAGGTGCTATACCTTCGGTTATGCCTTCCTGTATAGGAAATGCTAGTTCTGGAGATACGAATGTTAGCACAAAAACTGAAGGAAAGGAGATAGCTGCAAAATCTCTGCACACAATGCTTAGTTCTCAGAAGTGAATCATATTTGCCATGTTGTTTCATTTAGGTTTAAAGAGTTAGGTGCTATAACCTCTGTGATGCTTTCCTATACAGGAAATGCTATTTTTAGAGATACGAATGTTAGCACAAAAACTAAAGGAAAGGAGATAGCTGCAAAATCTCTGCACACAATGCTTACTTCTCAGAAGTAAATCGTATGTGCCATGTTGTTTCATTTAAGTTTAAAGAGTTAGGTGCTATACCCGCGGCAATGCTTTCCTATAGTGTAAATGCCAGTTTTAGACATAGGAATGTTAGCACAAAAACTGAAAGAAAGGAGATAGCTGCAAAATCTCTGCAGAAAAAGCTTAGTTCTCAGAAGTAAATCATATGTGCCATGTTCTTTCATTTAGGTTTAATGAGTTAAGTGCTATACCCTCGGTTATGCATTTCTATATAGGAAATGCTAGTTTTAGAGATACGAATGTTAGCACAAAAACTGAAGGAAAGGAGATAGCTGCAAAATCTCTGCACACAATGCTTAGGTCTCAGAAGTAAATCATATGTCCCATGTTGTTTGATTTAAGTTTAAAGAGTTAGGTGCTATACCCGCGGTTATGCTTACCAATATAGCAAATGCTAGTTTTAGAGATACGAATGTTACCAGAAAAAGTGAAGGAAAGGAGATAGCTGCAAAATCTCTGCACACAATGCTTAGTTCTCAGAAGTAAATCATATGTGCCATGTTGATTCATTTAGGTTTAAAGAGTTAGGTGCTATACCAGCGGTAATGCCAACCTATAGTGTAAATGCTAGTTTTAGACATAGGAATGTTAGCACAAACACTGAAGGAAAGGAGATAGCTGCAAAATCTCTGCACACAATGCTTAATTCTCAGAAGTAAATCATATGTGCCATGTTGTTTCATTTACTTTTAAAGAGTTAGGTGCTATACCAGCTGTAATGCCAACCTATAGTGTAAATGCTAGTTTTAGACATAGGAATGTTAGCACAAAAACTGAAGGAAAGGAGATAGCTGCAAAATCTCTGCACACAATGCTTAGTTCTTCAGAAGTATATCATATGTGCCATGTTGTTTCATTTAGGTTTAAAGAGTTAGGTGCTATAACCTCTGTGATGCTTTCATATAGGAAATGCTATTTTTAGAGATACGAATGTTAGCACAAAAACTGAAGGAAAGGAGATAGCTGCAAAATCTCTGCACACAATGCTTAGTTCTCAGAAGTAAATCATATGCGACATTTTGTTTTATTTAGGTTTAAAGAGTTAGGTGCTATACCCTCGGTTATGCTTTCCTATGTAGGAAATGCTAGTTTTAGAGATACGAATGTTAGCACAAAAACTGAAGGAAAGGAGATAGCTGCAAAGTCTCTGCACACAATGCTTATTTCTCAGAAGTAAATCATATATGCCATGTTGTTTCATTTAGGTTTAAAGAGTTAGGTGCTATACCCGCGGCAATGCTTTCCTATAGTGTAAATGCTAGTTTCAGACATAGGAATGGTAGCACAAAAACTGAAGGAAAGGAGATAGCTGCAAAATCTCTGCAGACAATGCTTAGTTCTCAGAAGTAAATCATATGTGCCATGTTGTTTCATTTAGGTTTAAAGAGTTAGGTGCTATACCCGCGGTAATGCTATCCTATAGTGTAAAAGCTTGTTTCAGATATAGGAATGTTAGCACAAAAACTGAAGGAAAGGAGATAGCTGCAAACTCTGTGCACACAATGCTTAGTTCCCAGAAGTAAATCATATGTGCCATGTTGTTTCATTTAGGTATAAAGAGTTCGGTGCTATACCCGCGGTAATGCTATCCTATAGTGTAAATGCTAGTTTCAGATATAGGTTTGTTAGCACAAAAACTAAAGGAAAGGAGATAGCTGCAAAATCTCTGCACACAATGTTTAGATCTCAGAAGTAAATCATATGTGCCATGTTGTTTCATTTAGGTTTAAAGAGTTAGGTGCTATACCCACGGTAATGCTATCCTATATAGGAAATGCTAGTTTTAGAGATACGAATGTTAGCACAAAAACTGAAGGAAAGGAGATAGCTGCAAAATCTCTGCACACAATGCTTAGGTCTCAGAAGTAAATCATATGTCCCATGTTGTTTGATTTAAGTTTAAAGAGTTAGGTGCTATACCCGCGGTTATGCTTACCAATATAGCAAATGCTAGTTTTAGAGATACGAATGTTACCAGAAAAAGTGAAGGAAAGGAGATAGCTGCAAAATCTCTGCACACAATGCTTAGTTCTCAGAAGTAAATCATATGTGCCATGTTGATTCATTTAGGTTTAAAGAGTTAGGTGCTATACCAGCGGTAATGCCAACCTATAGTGTAAATGCTAGTTTTAGACATAGGAATGTTAGCACAAACACTGAAGGAAAGGAGATAGCTGCAAAATCTCTGCACACAATGCTTAATTCTCAGAAGTAAATCATATGTGCCATGTTGTTTCATTTACTTTTAAAGAGTTAGGTGCTATACCAGCTGTAATGCCAACCTATAGTGTAAATGCTAGTTTTAGACATAGGAATGTTAGCACAAAAACTGAAGGAAAGGAGATAGCTGCAAAATCTCTGCACACAATGCTTAGTTCTTCAGAAGTATATCATATGTGCCATGTTGTTTCATTTAGGTTTAAAGAGTTAGGTGCTACAACCTCTGTGATGCTTTCATATAGGAAATGCTATTTTTAGAGATACGAATGTTAGCACAAAAACTGAAGGAAAGGAGATAGCTGCAAAATCTCTGCACACAATGCTTAGTTCTCCGACGTAAATCATATGTGCCATGTTGTTTAATTTAGGTTTAAAGAGTTAGGTGCTATACCCTCGGTTATGCTTTCGTGTACAGGAAATGCTAGTTCTGGAGATACGAATGTTAGCATAAAAACTGAAGGAAAGGAGATAGCTGCAAAATCTCTGCACGCAATGCTTAGTTCTCAGAAGTAAATGATATGTGCCATGTTGTTTCATTTAGGTTTAAAGAGTTAGGTGCTATACCCGCGGTAATGCTATACTATAGTGTAAAGGCTAGTTTCAGATATAGGAATGTTAGCACAAAAACTGAAGGAAAGGAGATAGCTGTAAAATCTCTGCACACAATGCTTAGTTCTCAGAAGTAAATCATATGTGCCGTGTTGTTTCATTTAGGTTTAAAGAGTTAGGTGCTATAGCCGCGGTAATGCTATACTATGTGTAAATGCTAGTTTCAGATATAGGAGTGTTAGCAAAAAACTGAAGGAAAGGAGATAGCTGCAAAATCTCTGCACGCAATGCTTAGTTCTCAGAAGTAAATCATATGTGCCATGTTGTTTCATTTAGGTTTAAAGAGTTAGGTGCTATACCCACGGTAATGCTTTCCTATATAGGAAATGCTAGTTTTAGAGATACGAATGTTAGCACAAAAACTGAAGGAAAGGAGATAGCTGCAAAATCTCTGAACACAATGCTTAGTTCTCCGACGTAAATCATATGTGCCATGTTGTTTAATTCAGGTTTAAAGAGTTAGGTGCTATACCCTCGGTTATGCTTTCGTGTACAGGAAATGCTAGTTCTGGAGATACGAATGTTAGCACAAAAACTGAAGGAAAGGAGATAGCTGCAAAATCTCTGCACGCAATTCTTAGTTCTCAGAAGTAAATGATATGTGCCATGTTGTTTCATTTAGGTTTAAAGAGTTAGGTGCTATACCCGCGGTAATGCTATACTATAGTGTAAAGGCTAGTTTCAGATATAGGAATGTTAGCACAAAAACTGAAGGAAAGGAGATAGCTGTAAAATCTCTGCACACAATGCTTAGTTCTCAGAAGTAAATTATATGTGCCATATTGTTTCATTTAGGTTTAAAGAGTTAGGTGCTATAAACTCTGTGATGCTTTCCTATATAGGAAATGCTATTTTTAGAGATACGAATGTTAGCACCAAAACTGAAGGAAAGGAGATAGCTGCAAAATCTCTGCACACAATGCTTAGTTCTCAGAAGAAAATCATATGTGCCATGCTGTTTCATTTAGGTTTAAAGAGTCCGGTTCTATACCCGCGGTAAAGCTATCCTGTAGTGTAAAGGCTAGTTTCAGATATAGGAATGTTAGCACAAAAACTGAAGGAAAGGAGATAGCTGTAAAACCTCTGCAAACAATGCTTAGTTCTCAGAAGTAAATCATATGTGCCGTGTTGTTTCATTTAGGTTTAAAGAGTTAGGTGCTTTAGCCGCGGTAATGCTATACTATGTGTAAATGCTAGTTTCAGATATAGGAGTGTTAGCAAAAAACTGAAGGAAAGGAGATAGCTGGAAAATCACTTCGCACAATGCTTAGTTGTCAGATGTAAATCATATGTGCCATGTTGTTTCATTTAGGTTTAAAGAGTTCGGTGCAATACCCGCGGTAATGCTATCCTATAGTGTAAATTCTAGTTTCAGATATAGGTTTGTTAGCACAAAAACTAAAGGAAAGGAGATAGCTGCAAAATCTCTGCACACAATGCTTACATCTCAGATGTAAATCACATGTGCCATGTCGTTTCATTTAGGTTTAAATAGTTAGGTGCTATACCCCCGGTTATGCTTTCCTGTATAGGAAATGCAATTTCTGGAGATACGAATGTTAGCAAAAAAACTCAAGGAAAGGAGGTAGCTGCAAAATCTCTGCACACAATGCTTAGTTCTCAGAAGTAATTCATATGTCCCATGTTGTTTCATTTAGGTTTAAAGAGTTAGGTGCTATACCCTCGGTTATGCTTACCTGTATAGGAAATGCTAGTTCTGGAGATACGAATGTTAGCATAAAAACTCAAGGAATGGAGGAAGCTGGAAAATCTCTGCACACAATGCTTAGTTCTCAGAAGTAAATTATATGTGACATGTTGTTTCATTTAGGTTTAAAGAGTTACGTGCTATACCCCTGGTAATGCTTTCCTATATTGTAAATGCTAGTTTTAGACATAGGAATGTTAGCACAAAAACTGAAGGAAAGGAGATAGCTGCAAAATCTCTGCACACAATGCTTAGTTCTCAGAAGTAAATCATATGTGCCATGTTGTTTCATTTAGGTTTAATAGTTAGGTGCTATACCCACGGTAATGCTTTCCTTTATAGGAAAAGCTAGTTTTAGAGATACGAATGTTAGCACAAAAACTGAAGGAAAGGAGATAGCTGCAAAATCTCTGCACACAATGCTTAGTACTCCGAAGTAAATCATATGTCCCATGTTGTTTGATTTAAGTTTAAAGAGTTAGGTGCTATTCCCTCGGTTGTGCTTTCCTATATAGGAAATGCTAGTTTTAGAGATACGAATGTTAGCAGGAAAACTGAAGGAAAGGAGAAAGCTGCAAAATCTCTGCAGACAATGCTTAGTTCTCAGAAGTAAATCATATGTGCCATGTGTTTCATTTAGGTTTAAAGAGTTAGGTGCTATACCCGCGGTAATGCTATCCTATAGTGTAAATGCTAGTTTCAGACATAGGAATGGTAGCACAAAAACTGAAGGGAAGGAGATAGCTGCAAACTCTGTGCACACAATGCTTAGTTCGCAGAAGTAAATCATATGTGCCATGTTGTTTCATTTAGGTTTAAAGAGTTCGGTGCTATACCCGCGGTAATGCTATCCTATATTGTAAATGCTAGTTTCAGATATAGGTTTGTTAGCACAAAAACTAAGGGAAAGGAGATAGCTGCAAAATATCTGCACACAATGTTTAGATCTCAGAAGTAAATCATATGTGCCATGTTGTTTCATTTAGGTTTAAAGAATTAGGTGCTATACCCACGGTAATGCTTTCCTATATAGGAAATGCTAATTTTAGAGATACGAATGTTAGCAAAAAAACTGAAGGAAAGGAGATAGCTGCAAAATCTCTGCACACAATGCTTAGTTCTCCGACGTAAATCATATGTGCCATATTGTTTAATTTAGGTTTAAAGAGTTAGGTGCTA